>NC_035167.2:15361306-15661306 GCF_001659605.2 Manihot esculenta
ACCGAAGCAGCTGAACTCACTGCTGGGGTCCTCGGTTCCTCGGGTCCGAACCTACACAGGTGGACTCAAATGAGGGACCAAACATACTTGAACATAACTCTAAACTACTCCCCAAAAACCCCCTAAAACATCCTGAAAACATCACATAAAAACATGCAAGAAATGGCTGAACAGGGCACTTTCGGCCGGCGGCCGAAAGTCCTCCAGAGTCGAAAGTCAGGCACTTTCGGCGGCACCTTCGGCGGCCGAAAGTCCCAGACAGATCCGAAAGTCCTCTTTCGGGGGCAAGCTTCGGCAGCCGAATGCTGCCTCCACAAGGGGGTTCGGCGGCCGAAACTCCCTTCGGCGGCCGAACCTGGTTTCTGCCAGAAGGGCAGAAACTTGGTTCACATGAACCCCTTGCCTCCCAAAACCTCAAATCATGCATATATCTCAACCAAAACATGCATACAAGTTCCTAGGGGCCTCAAACATCAAATACCCCAACTACAACACTTCAAACACACTCAAACAACCACATTGTTCAAAACATCAATATTAACCCATAACTCAACATATACCCTAACATGCATTTCTACCCATAGATCTTGCATAAAACTCTTATTTAAAACACATAAGGAGCTTAAGATCGGCTCTTACCTCTTGAAGATCGAGAGGGAGACGACCTAAACTTGGAGATCCACGAAATGAGCTCCTGAGTTCCCAAAGCTCCAAAACTTGGTTTAAATGCTCAAAACTTGCAATGTGAGTTTAAAACTCAAGGAAAATGGAAGAGATTTGGAGGAAGAAACAGAGTTGCAAAGGGAAGGTCGGAAGCTTGCTGTGGCCGAAAATGGGAGAAAACTCGCCCATTTCGGCTAAGTGCCCCTTTTATAGGTGGCTGGCCAGGCCACGTTCGGGGGCCGAATGTGCCTCCGCATCCATGCAATGTTCGGCGGCCGAACTTGACTTTCGGCGACCGAACCTGGACTTCCCCAACTCATGCTTTCGGGGGCCTAACATGCCCCTCCAAAACGCAAGCATGTTCGGCGGCCGAACTTGAAGTTCGGCGGCCGAACTTGACTTTCGGCGGCCGAACCTGGGTTTTCCTCCAAAGACTTTTCATGCAAAAACTCATTTTATTTAATGCTTAAAAATCATAAAACACATTAAAACATTTTTATAAAACATGATTCTACCCTTCTAGAGGTCTCCGACATCCGACATTCCACCGGACGGTAGGAATTCCGATACCGGAGTCTAGCCGGGTATTACATTCTCCCCCCCTTAAGAACATTCGTCCCCGAATGTTCCTCAACTAGTACATGCAAAGCATACATCACAGCATACACATAAAACACATAGAGACTAACCTCTAAAAGAGATGGGGATACTGTTGGAGCATAGACTCCCGTGTCTCCCAGGTACATTCTTCCAAATTGTGGTGGTTCCAAAGGACTTTCACCATCGGGATTTCCTTGTTCCTTAGCTTTCTGATCTGGGTGTCTAGGATCCGTACTGGCTGTTCAACATAAGTGAGATCCTCTTGGATCTCCACATCAGGCTCACTAAGAACCTTGCCCGGATCTGACACGAATTTCCTCAACATAGAAACATGGAAAACCGGATGGATTCTTTCCATTGAAGCAGGTAAATCCAGCTTGTACGATACATTCCCAACCTTTTGCAAGATTTCAAAGGGTCCAATGTACCGTGGAGCCAGCTTACCTTTCTTCCCAAAGCGAACCACTCCTTTCATTGGAGACACTTTAAGCAATACCAGATCCCCCTCCTGAAATTCCACTTGCCGTCTGCGGATGTCTGCATAACTCTTCTGTCTGCTTGCAGCTGTCTTGATTCTCTCTCTGATCATGGGTACCACCCTGCTGGTGATCTCTACTAGCTCGGGTCCTGCTAAGGACCTCTCTCCTACCTCCTCCCAACAAACAGGCGATCTGCACTTCCTTCCATATAAAGCTTCATATGGGGCCATCCCGATGCTAGCATGATGACTATTATTGTAGGCAAACTCCACCAAAGGTAGATGCTGCCTCCAAGAACCGCCAAAGTCTAGCACACACATTCTTAGCATATCTTCTATGGTTTGGATGGTCCTCTCTGACTGTCCGTCTGTCTGTGGATGGAAGGCAGTGCTAAAATCCAATCTAGTACCCATGGCATTCTGCAGACTCCGCCAAAACCTGGAGGTGAACTGGGGCCCTCTATCTGACACTATAGAAACTGGAACCCCATGCAGTCTGACTATCTCATCAACATACACCTGCGCCAACTTGTCCACAGAATAGCCACTCCTAACAGGGATGAAGTGAGCAGATTTGGTGAGTCTGTCCACAATCACCCATATGGAGTCCAATCTGTTGGACGTTGCCGGTAACCCCACTACGAAGTCCATAGCTATATTTTTCCATTTCCATTCTGGAATAGGTAGCGGGTTAAGCATTCCAGCCGACTTCTGATGTTCCAGCTTCACCCTCTGACATACTTCGCAGGCTGACACAAACTGTGCCACTTCTCTCTTCATAGCTGGCCACCAATAAACCTTCTTTAGATCCTGATACATCTTGATGGCTCCGGGGTGAATGCTGTATCTTGCATTATGAGCCTCTCTCATAATGTCTCCTTTTAGCCCTATGTCATCTGGTACACATAAACGACTCCCATAGCGGAGGATCCCCCTATTGTCGAATCTGAACTCACTGTCTTTGCCTGACTGAACAGTCCTGGCAATCTTCACTAACTCTGGGTCCTCATGCTATTTCTGAGCCACCTGCTCCAGAAACACAGGTGTCACTTTCATCTGAGCAACCAAGGCACCTGTACCAGACAACTCCAACCGTAGACCTTCATCAATGAGCTTGTAAAACTCCTTCACCACTGGTCTCCTCTCTGCCGTGATGTGGGATAGACTGCCTAGTGACTTCCGGCTTAGGGCGTCTGCCACAACATTCGCCTTACCCGGATGATACTGAATCTTGCAATCATAGTCACTCAGCAACTCTACTCATCTCCTCTGTCTCAAATTCAAGTCTCTTTGACTCAAGATGTACTGCAGGCTTTTATGATCTGTGAAGATCTCACATTTTACCCCATAGAGGTAATGCCTCCACATCTTGAGTGCAAAGATTACTGCTGTCATCTCAAGGTCATGTGTGGGGTAATTCAACTCATGCTTCTTTAGCTGCCTAGAAGCATAAGCAATCACCCTCTCATTCTGCATAAGCACACAACCCAGTCCCACACGGGACGCATCACAAAAGACTGTAAAGTCCTCTCCACTAGATGGCAGAGCTAAAACTGATGCTGAAGTCAACCTCTTCTTGAGCTCTTCAAAACTCTCCTCGCACTGGTCGGTCCACAGAAACTTCTGATTCTTCCTGGTTAGTCTGGTCAGAGGAGCTGCAATTTTCGAGAAGTCCTGAACGAACCTCCTGTAGTAACCTGCCAAACCCAAGAAACTCCTGATCTCTGTCACTGAAGTGGGTCTAGGCCAGTTAGCCACAGTTTCTGTCTTCTTGGGGTCTACCTCTATTCCATTTTCTGACACCACATGCCCCAAGAACAAAATGCTCCTCAGCCAGAACTCACATTTAGAGAACTTGGCATACAAGCCATGCTCTCTTAAAGTCTGCAGAACCAACCTCAGATGATGGGCATGCTCCTCTGCATTCCTGGAATACACCAAGATATCATCTATGAAGACAATAACAAAGTGGTCCAGGTACTGACTAAACACTCTATTCATGAGATCCATGAATGCTGCAGGGGCGTTAGTTAACCCGAACGGCATCACAAGGAACTCAAAATGCTCATATCTGGTCCTGAAAGCTGTCTTTGGTACATCCTCTTCCCTGATCCGCAACTGATGGTACCCCGATCTCAGATCTATTTTGGAGAAACAACCCGCTCCTGCTAGCTGGTCGAATAGATCGTCGATCCTTGGCAATGGGTACTTGTTCTTGGTAGTGACTTTGTTCAACTGCCTGTAGTCGATACAAAGTCGAAGGGATCCATCCTTCTTTCTCACAAACAACACTGGAGCACCCCAGGGTGAGGTACTCGGTCGGATGAAGCCCTTGTCTACCAACTCCTGCAACTGCTCCTTCAACTCTTTCAATTCTGCTGGCGCCATCCTGTAGGGAGGGATAGAGATCGGTCAGGTTCCAGGCATCAGTTCTATCTCGAACTCTATCTCCCTAGCAGGTGGTAAACCTGGCAGTTCGTCTGGGAACACATCTAAGAACTCTCTAACCACCGGCACCGAGGCGGGCTCTCTAACCTGACTATTTAGCTCTCTCACATGAGCCAAATACCCCTGACATCCCCTCCTAAGCAACCTACGAGCCTGAAGAGCTGAGATCATACCTCTAGGTGTACCCCTCCTGTCTCCTCTGAAGACAACCTCTGATCCATCCTGACCTCTGAACCTGACTACCTTGTCCCTGCAGTCCAAGGTAGCACCATGGGTAGATAACCAGTCCATCCCTAGAATGACGTCAAAGTCTGTCAAATCTAGAACCACTAGGTCGGCAGACATGCATCTCCCCTCAACAAAGACTGGATTACACTGACAGACTGACTCTGCCACTGATGGATCACACTTGGGTCCACTGACCCAGAGAGGACACTCTAACCCAGAAGTCATCAATCCCAACCTCTGAACGACTCTCGGAGCAATAAAAGAATGAGATGCACCAGGGTCCATCAATGCATAAACATCCGAACAACCTATGACGAGATTACCTGCCACCACGGTGTTGGATGCGTCTGCCTCCTACTGTGTCATTGTGAAGATCCGTGCTGGGGCTGATGGACCTTCACCCCTGAAACCCGCTGAAGAAGAGGCTGCCCCTCTCCCTCTGCCTCTGCCACTGGCCTGAGTCATGGCTGGAGCTGCTGGCTGCGCTACACTGCCTGAAACTGTCTGCTGGGACTGAGCCATCGGGACTGCTCTTGGACAATCTCGAGCCATATGTCCCTCCTGACCACATCTAAAACAGGCTGTAGTCCCTAACCGACAAACTCCCTTGTGTGGTCTACCACACCTTGCACAAACTGCATTATCCGCACCAGAGCTTGAGCCACTTCCAAATCCCAGACTAGACTTGACCTTGTTCCAGAACTTATTCTTCTTGCCCTTGGGCTTACCCCATCTCTTACTGCCTGAAGCTGCTGCACTCAAGGTAGAGGAATCTAACCTTCCCCCACCCGGAGTTTTAGAACCGGAAGACTGTGCCACTGACTGCTTGACTGTCCCCTGAACGATGGCACTGGCCTCCATTTTCCTGGCCATATCTACTATGGCATGGAAGCTCTCCCTGTCCACTGACTGAATCAAGGAGGAATACCTGGAATGGAGTTTCATGACATACCTCCTTGACCTCTTCGAATCTGTATCCAGATTCTGCCCAGAAAAAGGCAACAGCTCCATAAATCTGTCGGTGAACTCCTCCACACCCATTTCATCCGTCTGCCTCAACTGTTCAAACTCTATCATCTTCAGCTCCCTTGAACTATCGGGAAAAGCCCATCCTGCAAACTCGTTTGCAAACTCTTCCCAAGTCATGCTGTCCACTCTCGGGTTCACATAATTCTTGAACCACTCCCGTGCCTTCTTGCACTTAAGCGTGAACCCGGCCATCTGAATGGCTCTACTGTCATCAGCCCCAATCTCATTTGTGATTACTTTAACCCTTTCAAGGTACACAAATGGGTCGTCCCCTTTTTCATACTGGGGAGCACCCAATTTCATGTAGTCAGTCATCTTAACCTTGCTCCCACTGGCTGTGCTAGGTCTAGGTGGCTGAACAACTGGGGCTGCTGGTTCTGCAGGTGGTGGAGGTGGTGCAACATTTTCTAAGGTAGGGTTTGCTGGATTTGGATAGTAGGGTGGAGGTGGATACATTGGGTACTGAGAGTACGGTGGGTAGTATGGTGGGTATGGCATCTGTGTGGGATAAGGGGTGAAACTAGGGTAATCCGATGTACCTCCCATCGAATACCCGGGATGTTGTGAGAAATGTGGGTAGTGAGGTGGCTGCACAAATCCCGAGGCCTGAGTGCCTCCTTGGGACTCTCCCATTCCTTCTTCTGACATACTGACTCCCAAACTGCCATCCCTCCTCTGTTCTACGTCCATATCATCCCCCATATCCTCTGACGCTCCTCCCTGAACTGTTCCTCTGACTGACCTGCTTCTACCCAGATCCAAAGACCTTCTAGGGTCTCTTGCTGCTCTTTCTCTGTTAGACCTGCTAGACATTGCCCTGGGCAATGCTGGAGGACGGGCGCTCATGCCCTCATCCTCAGGTGGTACTCCAGTCAATCTTGCTGATCGACGAGTTCCTCTCATCCTGTTTTCTGAAAAACAGTACACAACACATAGACATTAGCATCATATGGTTCATGTGGGCACACATGAACCCTCATCACATACATCACATATCATAACATATCATTAATGCTCATGCATATCATCATGGCATTTCACATCATCATACAAGACAGGACTCCACATCCTATCCTAGTGGACATGATCTTTTCCTATTGTGCTTGACCTTCTATAACATCTATGAGTCTGACACTCTAGGTCCGACCATATGAACCTAGGGCTCTGATACCATTCTGTAACGACCCGAAAATCGGACCGCTACCGGCGCTAGGATCCGGGTCGACTTAAGGCCGCCGGGACCCGTAGCAAGCCTGACATAAAACCTGTGAACCTGTATAATCCCATACATGATCAACAATATGCATAAAAATTAAAACTTTTCTTTCCATACTCATCAACCAAACTCAACCTGTGCATAACAATAACATAATATTGATCCCTCTGTGGAATCTCATCTGTGCCCCCAAAAGGGGTGACATACATCTGTTGAGTTGGTTTACATAAACATCAAAAAAAAATTCTCTAAGATCATGTGTTAAAAAGGGATACAACAATCTATGGTCAAGCACAATTCTATTATCCATATACATCATCTCCTTACATATCTATACTGATTAAGACATTACATTACAATTTGATCATATCCATTGCTAACTATTACATAAGCATGACTTCTTTACTCTATCCGGACTCCCGCACTATACTGTACCTGCAAGCCTGGGGGTAAGGGAGAGGGGTGAGCTAGAAGCCCAGTGAGTAGAGCTAGTAAAACACATTAACACTATGCTCAAATGGAATGCATCACAACACAAACAATTCACATAAGGGTTGGGTGAACTTGTCACCAATTAGTCCAAGCTAACTCTGTGCCAGGCCGTAGCATGGGGTCCTGGTCTTCCTGTCATACATACATTGCTTACCATTATCCCAGGGCCTCCTCTGAGCTCCTGGTCTTCGAGTCCCACTCTGTGCCAGGCCGTAGAATGGGGTCCTGGTCTTTCCTTACTCTGTGTTAGGCCGTAGAATGGGGTCCTGGTCTTCCTGTCATGGACTAATTGGGTCATCCAACATTCACCCACATCAACAACAATCGATGCAATGCGGCATATTCGTGAAAACTAATGCAATCATCCTATTGTATAATCATGATGCATGAAACATGATAAAACATTTAATTTAAAAGATTAAGTTTAGTTCCACTCACCTCTGGCTGACTCTGACAACACCGAAGCAGCTGAACTCACTGCTGGGGTCCTCGGTTCCTCGGGTCCGAACCTACACAGGTGGACTCAAATGAGGGACCAAACATACTTGAACATAACTCTAAAATATTTCCCAAAAACCCCCTAAAACATCCTGAAAACATCACATAAAAACATGCAAGAAATGGCTGAACAGGGCACTTTCGGCGGCCGAAAGTCCCTCCAGAGTCGAAAGTCAGGCACTTTCGGCGGCACCTTCGGCGGCCGAAAGTCCCAGACAGATCCGAAAGTCCTCTTTCGGGGGCAAGCTTCGGCAGCTGAAGGCTGCCTCCACAAGGGGGTTCGGCGGCCGAAACTCCCTTCGGCGGCCGAACCTGGTTTCTGCCAGAAGGGCAGAAACTTTGTTCACATGAACCCCTTGCTTCCCAAATCCTCAAATCAAGCATATATCTCAATCAAATCATGCATACAAGTTCCTAGGGGCCTCAAGACATCAAATACCCCAACTACAACACTTCAAACACACTCAAACAAGCCACATTGTTCAAAATATCAATATTAACCCATAAACTCAACATATACCCTAACATGCATTTCTACCCATAGATCTAGCATAAAACTTATTTAAAACACATAAGGAGCTTAAGATCGGCTCTTACCTCTTGAAGATGGAGAGGGAGACGACCTAAACTTGGAGATCCACAAAAATGAGCTCCTGAGTTCTCAAAGCTCCAAAACTTGCTTTAAACGCTCAAAACTTGCAATGTGAGTTTAAAACTCAAGGAAAATGGAAGAGATTTGGAAGAAGAACACAAGAGTTGCAAAGGGAAGGTCGGAAGCTTGCTGTGGCCGAAAATGGAAGAAAACTCGCCCATTTCGGCTAAGTGCCCCTTTTATAGGTGGCTGGCCAAGCCACGTTCGGGGGCCGAATGTGCCTCCGCATCCATGCAATGTTCGGCGGCCGAACTTGACTTTCGGCGGCCGAACCTGGACTTCCCCAACTCATGCTTTCGGGGGCCTAACATGCCTCCAAAACGCAAGCATGTTCGGCGGCCGAACTTGACTTTCGGCGGCCGAACCTGGGTTTTCCTCCAAAGACTTTTCATGCAAAAACTCATTTTATTTAATGCTTAAAAATCATAAAACACATTAAAACATTTTTATAAAACATGATTCTACCCTTCTAGAGGTCTCCGACATCCGACATTCCACCGGACGGTAGGAATTCCGATACCGGAGTCTAGCCGGGTATTACAAGGAGATCTTACGGGATCCTGTTTTTCTTTGAATTTCCGGGACGACCTCGGGGCCTTGCCGGTTGTTTTTTGACTTCAGGAGATCTTACGGGATCCTGTTTCTCTTTGAATTTCCGGGACGACCTCGGGGCCTCGCCGGTTGTTTTTTGTTTCCAGGAGATCTTATGGGATCCTGTTTTTCTTTGAATTTCCGGGACGACCTCGGGGCCTCGCCGGTTGTTTGTACAAAATTCAGGCTCATTGGCCTTACTGTCGCTTCGTCATCTCAGCTGGTTTTATGCCTAACTGAGGCCTTGTTTCATGTAGAACGTTATTCATAAAGATAATCACATCGTATAAACAATTTTTATTTTCTCATGTCTGTCAAAATACAACGTTTTTCTTTACGAATATTTCAAGGAAAATACATTTTTAGGTGCTGGATGTTCCAAGCGTGGGGCTCGGGGTTTCCTTGCATATCTTCGATTCGGTATACCCCGGGCTTAACCACTTTTGTCACCTTGAATGGACCTTCCCAGGTCGGTGCTAGCTTGCCTGCGGCTGCTCTTTTTCCTGTAGCTTCCAGGTTTCTTAAAGTCAGGTCTCCCACCTTCAAGCTTCTTTCTCTGACCTTTTGATTGTAATATCTTGCCGCTCGTTGTTGATAAGCAGCAGTTCGGACTTGGGCTTCTTCCCTAACTTCTTCAAGAGCATCTAGGTTGCTCCTTAATTTGTCCCCATTAGCGTTCTCACTAACGAATTGAACTCGATGAGTGGGGATCTGCAACTCAACTGGGACTACAACCTCTGTGCCATAAGCAAGTGCAAACGGGGTTTCTTGAGTGGGCGCTCTGGGAGTGGTTCGAAGTGCCCATAGAGTGCTATTGAGTTCTTCTGCCCAATTCTCCTTTGCGCCATCCAGCCGTTTCTTTAATCCTTGAAGGATAGCTCTATTAGTGAGTTCCGTTTGGCCATTGGTCTGAGGATGAGCCACGGAGGAGAACTTATGCCATATGCCCATGTTCGTCGTGAAGGCTCTGAAAGTGCTACAGTCAAATTGTCTGCCGTTGTCTGAGATAAGTACTCTTGGTATGCCAAATTTGCAGATGATATGTCCCCATACGAAATCTATCATCTTGCGAGCTGTGATTGTGGCTATTGCTTCTGCCTCTGGCCATTTCGAGAAATATTCCACAGCCACCACTACGAATTTCCTTTGCCCCGTAGTCTTGGGGAAAGGTCCCAGGATGTCAATTCCCCATTGTGAGAAAGGCCATGGACTGGATATGCTTGCTTGAGGAGTGGCAGGGGTCCTGATGGCATTAGCAAATCTCTAACATACGTCACACCTCCGGACAAACTCTTCTGCTTCTTTTTTAACAGTGGGCCAGTAGTATCCTTGCCTGAATATTTTGTTAGCTAATGTCCCTGCTCCCTCGTGAGCCCCACATAGGCTTCTATGTATTTCCTCCATTACCTTTGCAGCTTCTTCCGGACTCACACACCGGAGCCATGGGCTGGACTTCCCTTTTCTGTATAAAGTTCCCCTTATTACTTGGTAATTGGCAGCTCGAGCTGCTATCTTTTTGGCTTCAACTTTATCTTCGGGGAGTTCGCCCTTTTCCAAGTATCTCAGGTATGGAGTCATCCAAGTTGGGCTCTGCTCCACCTGCAGTACTGTGTTTGTCTTCTTGAAAGCAGGTGTGCTGACATGCTGTATGTATACTTCATCAGGGAGCTGCTCTAACCCTTCTTTGGTCAGTCGACTAAGCAGGTCTGTCTCCTCATTTTCATCTCGAGGTATCCTCTGAAATCTCGTAATAACTCCTCGGCTCGTGAGGTCGGCTTCCACAGTTTTTACTTTATCAAGATAACTCTGCATGATGGGATCTCTGGCCTGATATACTCCCGTCACCTGGTTGATCACCAGCTGAGAGTCACTATTTACTTCGAGGTCGGTTACCCCTATTTCCAAAGCTACCAACATTCCGTTCACCAAGGCTTCATATTCGGCCACATTATTAGAAGCTTTGAATTCTAGCCGTAAGGCATAACATACTTTAAAGCCCTCCGGCCCTTAAGTATTATCCCAGCGCCACTGCTCTCAGAGCCTGATGCTCCGTCTACATATAGCTTCCAGCTGGACTCTTGGAAAAGCTCTCCCTCTCCTTCTTTTCTTGGTATCTCCGAGGATGATCCTTCCTTCTCCTCGTTGAATGAGCATTCTGCTATGAAGTCAGCCAGCGCTTGAGATTTTATAGCTGTCCGAGGTCGGTACTCCAGACAGTAAGGGCTGATTTCCACGGACCATGCTAACATCCGTCCTGAAGTTTCCGGCCTACGTAGGATCTTCTTTAAAGGTTGGTCCGTCATCACAACTCCTTGGTGGCCTTCCAGATAAACTTTGAATTTCCGGACTGCTAACAACAAGGCATACGCCAATTTTTCAATGTTCGAGTATCTGACCTCAGTGTCTCTGAGTACCTTGCTGACGTAGAAAACAGGTTTCTACTCCCCTTCTCCCACTCTTACTAGTACTGCGCTGACTGCTTGCTCTGAGGCTGCCAAGTATATCAGGAGTTCTTCCCCTTTTACGGGGCTGCTGAGCACGTGAGGCGAGCTGAGGTATTCCTTAAGCTCTGTGAAGGCTTTTTGGCAGTCTTCTGTCCATTCAAAATTCGGGACCTTCCTCAATTTTTTGAAGAATGGCAAACACTTTTCTGCCGATCTTGACATAAATCGGTGAAGCGCCACTACTCTCCCGATTAATCTCTAGACGTCCCTTACACAGGTCGGCTCTGGCATATTCAATATGGCTTCCACCTTCTCCGGATTGGGCTCGATGCCTTTTCCACTCACCATGTATCCCAAGAACTTTCCTCCCCTGACGAAGAAAGCACACTTTGCTGGATTCAACTTTATCCTGTATTGATCTAACACCCCAAATATCTCCCTTAAATCTGTTATGTGTTGTTGAAAAGTTGAACTTTTAACCACCATGTCATCCACATACACTTCTACATTCCTGCCGATCTGGTTCTTAAAGATTTTATTCATTAATCGTTGGTAAGTTGCCCCGGCGTTTCTTAATCCGAAGGGCATAGCTCTGTAGCAATAAGTCCCGTCTTCAGTTATAAATGAGGTCTTCTCCTCATCCGTCTTTTCCATTGGGATTTGGTGGTAACCAGACATAGCATCCAAAGAAGACATATAATCAAAACCGGCCGTTGAGTCGACCATCTTATTAATATCGGGGAGGGGGTAACAATCTTTAGGGCAGGCCTTATTCAGGTCGGTAAAATCTATACACATCCTGTATTTGCCATTAGCTTTTTTGACTAACACAGGATTTGCCAACCACTGTGGGTACATAACCTCCCTAATAAAGCCTGCCTCTTCTAGCTTCTGCACTTCTTCCTGGGTAGCCTGCTGCTTCTCTCTTCCCACTACTCTCTTCTTTTGCTTTACTGGTCTGGCCTCGGGGAGGACATTCAATCGGTGTGTCATCACTTTGGGGTCAATTCCCGGCATGTCTGAGGGCTTTCATGCGAAGGTCGGCGAGTGACTTCGGATCAAGGCCATGGCTTCACCTTTTTGTTCTTTGGTGAGGCCGGCATTGAGACTGAAGACCTTACTCGTTTCTTCTTCTGATAGGGAGAAGGTCTCCAGCTCTCCAACGGGCTCTGTCCGGGCTTCCTTTGTCTCATCCCTGACCTCCAAAACTTCCGAATCAAGCGCTTCTCCGGTTGAGTTCGGTTCCGTCACTGTGGCCAAGTATACTGCCCTTGCTTCTTCCTGGCTGCCCCGGACCATTCCCACTCCTCCTTCCGTTGGGAACTTGAGTGCCAGATACCTGATGCTAGTGACAGCTTCGAAGTTGAACAACGCCGGCCTCCCCAAAATCGCATTGTAGCTCAGTGGGAGTTTGACCACCAAAAACACCTCATGATGGGTGCGAGCTCTGGGTGCTTCTCCCAAGGTAAGGGCCAGCTTCACCTTCCCTTCTACAAGTACCGGTGCTCCTCCAATCCCTTTGATGGGTGACTGGTCCCGAACCAGCTGTTCCTCTGGGATTCCCATCTGCTGGAAAACCCGATATGGCAATAAATTGACCTTACTCCCATCATCCATCAGAACCTTCTTCACCCGAAAATTATGAATGACTGCTTCAATGACAAGCGCGTCATCATAGGGCATCTGAATGCCCTGTGCATCCTCCGAAGAGAAAGCGATGGTCATGGGAGAGTGTTCAACGATCTGCATAACCTAGCCATTGCTGGTCTCCCCTTCCCGGTTTCTCTTCTTTCCTCGACGGTTCATCCGTCCTCCAGTTCCTCTAACAATCATATTAATAGTCCCACTGGACCCATCATTCACTGGTCCAGCTCCAGTTCTCCTGGGCATCTGGGCTGCCGGACCGGGTTGAGGCCTCTGCCCCTCCGGTTTCTTCACAAAATTTTTGAGATGCCCCCTTTTTATCAATCTTTCAATCTCCACGATTAACTGAAAACAGTTATTTGTATCGTGGCCATGCATCCGGTGGTACTGACAATACTTGTCAGGATTCCTCTGATCTGCTTCCGACTTCAAAGGTTTGGGCCACTGGAGAAACTCCTTATCCTGGACAGCCATGAGCACCTCGGCTCTGGACGCATTTAATGGAGTCGGTTTCTCCGGGACCCAAGGAGGGAGTACTCTTGGTTCGAGAACCCGAGGAGGAGGAGGCCTTTGGTCCCTTCTTTCCCAGGCCTGCTTGTACGGCTCAGGCCTCTTTCCACGCTTCTTCTCGTGTTTCTCCGACCTCCCCTCCTCCGGGGCTTTCTCTTTTCCTTCCACCCCTTTGGCAAATCTACTCGTTACTAAGGCGTCATCCTGCCTTATATACTTTTCCGCCCTCTTCATCAACTCGGCCAGTGAGGTCGGAGGTTTCCTGCTCAGAGAACCAAAGAACTCGGCAGAGGTTGTTCCCTTTTGCATGGCCTCTACCGCCCTTCCTTCGTCAAGCTCGGGAATCTGCAGGGCCTCC
The DNA here is from genome assembly GCF_001659605.2 of Manihot esculenta. NCBI lineage: Eukaryota > Viridiplantae > Streptophyta > Magnoliopsida > Malpighiales > Euphorbiaceae > Manihot > Manihot esculenta. The sequence continues at coordinate 15,375,158 of NC_035167.2, forward strand.
GTATTGAAACGGGCGACATACTCTCTGAGGGATTCACCAGCTTTTTGTCTCACTGTTTCCAGATAGCTCGTCTTCCTATCTGCTGGGACCCCGGCTACGAACCGGCTAATGAAGCGGGTGGCCAGATCTCCGAAACTTTTAATGCTTCCGGCCTCCAGGCTGTTGAACCATGCCCTCGCTGGTCCCGAGAGCGTTGTTGGGAACACCTTGCACATCAGAGCATCTGACAGAGTTTGCAACTCCATGAAGGTCTTATAGTTCATGACATGCTCTCTCGGGTTACCAGCCCCATTATAGGCTGCCATCGGCGGCATCATAAACTTTTTGGGAACGGTCTCCTGCTGCATTAACTTTGAGAAGGGAGAAGAAGTAGGCAAGGAGGTTTGACTCTGATCTTTCTTACCTAGCTCGGCTAGGAGCTGCTCCTTCAACCTTTTCAGCTTTTGGTTCATTTTCTCGTCTTCCGACTGGATCTTTTGCCCAAACTACATTCTTCCTCCTCTGTTTCAGTTCCCATTTCCCTGGTTGTTTCAGCAGAATAATCGTTCACCTCTTCATTTTCTATCAACTCTCTTGCCCTTCTCCCATGAATTCGGGCCTCCGGTTCTTCCTCTTCTCCGGCATCGTGGTTGTTAGTTTGGAGGCGGGCAGAGGTAGGTTGGGGTTCATCGGTTCTGGGTTCCTCCACTACTGGGAGTGCGTTTACTGGGGTGCTAAGTCCCCTTTGTTGCATTATCTGCCCCAACCAGTGAGCAGTGGTTTGTAGCTGGAGAGCCATGGTTTGAATGTCTTGGTTAGACAGGGTCATGGTGGGAGTATTCCCTGCCAGGCTTGGCGAGGGATTAAGAGAAATAGGTGTTTGGTTATTCAACATTGTAGGGCTAGAAAAGGAGAATTGCTGCCCATCTTGGGCAGAGCTCAGGTCATTTGGAATATTAAGGTTACTTTCTTGGTGGTTTGTCATCGTGGATCTCAGTGGGTTTTGAAAGTGAAAACTCCGGTGATGAAAAGATCTCCTTCGTTTCCCACAGACGGCGCCAATTGATGATCTGAGATCCAATAGAATAGGGTTTTACAAGGGTTTTGTATTACTGAATAAGGCCTCTCCTTTTAGGAGGAGGGGACTCCTCTTTTATACATTGTCTTACTTGCTGGTGACGTGTAAAGGTCTCTCCAGGATTGGGCCACGCGTCTCTGCCATGCGGATTCGGAGGTACTAGGGTATCAGCCGCCTGCTCCATGCGTAACGGCCTCTGATTCTTCTCGTGCGTACGTTCGAGCGGATCTGCCAGGCTGTCTGGTGAATATTTTTCTGGATCCTGGGCTAGGCCGAGAGTTGGGCCGGACGCTAAGCCTAAGTGGAGAGGGCCTGCTTCGTGTGGGCCGGGCCGGTCAGATGAAGAAGATGGGTCGAGCCCGGCATTGAGGGTTGGATGAGCCAGGCTTATTATGTATGTCAGGTGTGTGGACCTCTACGTCATGGGCCTTGGGCTGTGGTCAAGTCCCTGGCCCGGGATGAAGGAATCCAGCGGTCATCAATTATTATTATTATTATTATTATTATTATTATTATTATTATTATTATTATTATTATTATTTTCTTAAAATAAATTAGATTGAAATAAAATATCCAAAAAACCTACAATATTTTACCACCTAATTTCACCTAATTTCACGGGTCCAGAATTTGGCACTCATTTAATACTCACTCGAGACCGCGTGACACTTGACTTAAACACTATCAAGGCAAATCAACCAATATATCTACATGTTGATCTGCACAACAAAACATATCGGTTAGCCAAACTAAAATGCTATTAAAGTGAGCAATATATATGTGTATCAAGCGGATATCAACATCAAACAAGCATAATGGCACAAATAACTCAAATATTGCGTGTAAGCACAGAGATCTTAATAAAAGGGCTACTCATTTCATTTCAGGGGCAAAACAGTCATTACACAATTCGACACAACGATCCTCACACCATTTATAGACAGGAGAACGCATATAAGGGATGGAGGCACAACACAAGAACTCAATAGGCCTACGGTGGCCAGCTGAGCCCAATCCTCACTGGTGGCCAACTAGTCACTCCCCCTAAAAAGTCTTAAAAACAAGTTAAACTGTGGCAAGAGAAGTCATCAATATGTCTGAGGTAATACCTCTTAATAATTACATGAAAATGAATTACAAGAAACTAACACGCCTCTTTTATACTACTATTTTATACTAATTTCTACCCATCTTGTTCCTAAAAAATCTCATATTAAAAAAATTACATTTTAATCCATCAAATTTCTAAACGCCTAACACTCTCCCCCACTTAAACGGTTGACGTTCTCGTCGACCGAGCTTGTAGGAACTCTTCAATCTTTTGTGAATGTTGTTGAAGGTTCGACTCTTTCTCCCAACTAGTTTTTTCGATGCTTAGACCTTTCCAATTGTCAAGGTATTCTTTATAAGGATGACGCTTGGTGGTCTTCACAACTCGTTCCGCCATGATTCAACCATCAAAGCATAGATCCTAGCTGACTTCATAGCCGAATGCTCTTTCAATACAGAACAGCAGGAACAGAGCAAGGGATTGTCAAGCTCAACTGAAGGAAGGAATGGAGACCAACAGCCACGAGAGTTCAGCTGGAACTTATTTGTAGACAGGGCGTCCAATGCCAGGGGCAGTGGAGCCGGGATACTTTTGAAGAGTCCAAAAGGATTCAAGGTCTGCTATGCCCTGCACATAGAGTTCGTAGCCTCTAATAATAAGGCCGATTACGAAACCCTCATAAATGGGATGTTAATAGTGTTGAAAGTGGGGACAACCAACCTCAAAATAAACGACGACTCCCAGCTAGTAATTAATTAAATAACCGGAGCGTACCGAGCAAAGGACCCATTCATGCAAAAGTATCTGGCCAAGGTGCGAGCTGTAAAAACTGAGCTCGACGATTAGAGGATACCCAGGAAGGAAAATGAAGAAGCAAATCTACTTAGCCGATTATCCAAACAAGAACTGGAACAGCTCTTAGATGAGGTGTACATACAACACATCAACGTCCCCACTTTTAAGAAACCTACCACAATAATGCAAATTGTAAAAGGGCAAAGTTGAATGACCCCATACTTAGAATACTTGGAGACCGAAAAGCTGCCAGAAGATAAAACAGAAACAAGAAGAATTGCAACTAGGGCTATTAATTGTCAGGCAGTAAGGGAAACCTTATACTAGAGGGGGAAATCTAGCCCGTGGCTTAGATGTATGGGTCCTGAAGAAGCCGCCAAGGCAATTGAGCAGATACACCAGGGAATTTTCGAGCACATGAAGGAGCAAGCACGTTGAAAAATAAAATTTTCAAACAAAGGCACTACTAGCCCACAGTTAAAAAAGAAACATAAGAGTTCGTCACAAGATGCAACATTTGCCAAAGATTTGTCAACGCATCAACAGTCCGGCTACGCCACAGTCCAACATATCTAGCCCCTGACCATTCTCACAATGGGGAGTAGACATTTTAGGCCCTTCCCTAAAACCACTGGACAGAAAATGTTCGTGATAGTATCGGTAAAGTACTTCTTTAAATGGCCTGAAGCAGAGGCGGTACTCACAATAACAGCCTACAAGGTGATAGACTTCATATAGGGCAACATCATCTGCAGATTTGGGATACCGATGACATTCATATCAGATAATAGCAAGCATTTTGACTGCAAATCCTTCAAGGATTTTATTAGGAACATGTGCATTTAGCATAAGTTCTTCTCGGTAGCTCATCCCCATACAAATGGACATACGAAAGTTACAAACCGAGTCATCCTTCAACAACTGAAGAACCGATTAAATGGAGCAAAAAAAAAAACTGAACAACCAAGCTCAATAGCATCCTATGAGTGTTCCGAACTACGCCTCAGACATTTGAATAGGCCCACAGACTACGAATGCGCTAAAACAGCCTAAACATAAAAAAAAAAATATCTAAGCTCGCAGTACGAACGAACTCACAGCCTGACAAGCGCGAAAATGATCTAAGCATAGAAAAGCAACCAAGCTCTCAAATCGGATGAGCTTGCAGGCTTTAATTCGTATGATGAAATAAGCACCATTCGACAAACAGTATTTGAGCTCGCGGGTATTGTGATAAAGGTAAGCTAAGTATGAGCAATTGAGCTCGCAGCATGGACGAGCTCGTTGGCAAAAATCCCATAAAAATTCTCAAATATAAAGTATCCAGACTCATAGCACGGACAAGCTTGAGAAACCACCACACATGAAAAAAGTTTGGACATGAAATCGATCATTCTCATAAACGTAAAAAGACAAATACATAAACTATGACATAACTGAGCTCACAACACTGAAAAGGTCGAAGACAGATGGCCTAAGTATTCCCATAAGAATGGAGGACTTACAAGCTGAATACACAACAAAAATTCCGAGTTCGCAGTCCGAATCTATCCATTTGAATGAAATTGCACAAAGGACAACTTATATCCGTTAATATAAATAAGTTAAGAAGGTCAAGATTTAGGAACTGAACATACAACTTAAGGCACTTCATGTTAAGATAAGTTAAATAGAACGTGCAGGCTAGAAAACAAAGATGGTCAAGTAGCTCTAGCGCGAATTAAATTAAGTCCCAAAGGACTAAATAGCTCAGAATAATAAAAAAAGTAATATATTCAGAGAATAAACTAAGTATACAAATAAATATACACCGAGATAGAATACCTAAAATTGTTAAACATTCACATGTCATCATACATAAAATCCCAAGTCAAAAACAAAAAACAAATTTACAAAGGCAAGAATACATAAGAAGAAAATGTATTTATTTATTTATTCGATTGAATGGGTTATAGAAACAGTAGGGGAAGGAGAGCCCAAACTAACAAGATCGTTCAAAAGTTTATCTATAATATTCTCCCTCTGAGGTCCAGCTGGCGAGGGAGGAGCTCTCTTAGGCAGGGAATTATCATCCTTTCCGTAGCGCACCTCCTCGACGTCAAAGTCGAGTTCGGAAGCTCGAAGGACTGCTAACGGAGTGGAGGGGCATCTCTAGCTACCTTCAGGCTTTGATTGTAGCCGGAAGCATACATACGAAAGGCCTCCTAATACACTTTCTCCTTCATTTCATCGAATGCCTTATACTTTTTAAGACAAGCTTCACAAGCTTGTTGAATCTTGACCTTCAATTCAACAAAGTCCTTATATTCCTAGAGACGCTCCTCACAAGCCAGCTAGACTCTACGGCCTGCTTCCCTTTGTCAGCGGGAGAGGGAAGAATAGCCTCCGGAGGCCCTGCCACACACGCCCTCTTGACAACCTGGCCCTCAGGAGGAACCTCAAAAGTAGGCTCGCTTGCCAGTGGCACCACCGATTACAATAGTGCCAACAGCCTTCCGAGATTGAGTTGCAGAAGGAGCGACCTCAGTCCCCTATTAGAGCCACTCTCTATGGACTCGTTGATGGTGATGGGCTCCCAAGAAGCTGGAGTAGAAGTAGATTTAGACCTCAAAGTCGCCGAAGACTTAAAGGAGCCCGGAGCTTTACCTTGAGTGAAGGCCCTGGAGGCCGCAGATCTAAAGCCTTTTACCACAGGCACTAACGCTCGGGAAGAGACAAGGGCAACAGTCCGACTTGCCACGGTGGGAGAGACGGCATGAAAAAACTCGTGGGTCATGTCCACCACTGATCGACCAACCTTGAAGGCCTCTAGGATGGCCTTGAATGCCTCCAGGATGGCCTTCATGTTCTCTCTAGACATGGTGAAGTTCCTAGGAGACTTCATTTTATCCATCAGCATAGAAGAAGCAAAAAAAACAAAAATAACTCAAGTTAAAGACAAACAAAAGGAAAATGAAAAAGAAGAAAAAGGCAAAACATCAATAAACAAATACCAACTTCCTGCCAGTCCAAAGATTGGACACGAACATACACTTCTCAATATCATATTTCCTTAAGACAGAGGTCAGTCAGAGAATGCAAATCTGGTCCACTAGGGGCCGCTGAGGAAAGTCGTTACAACCCTGGGGAGGGAGAGATCAACATCTAAGGTTATCTCAGAGTCTTCTTTCAGCTCTACCACCACGAAGGCTTCAGCTTAGCCTTTAATTGAGTTTTTGTATCCCGAGAAGGTGGACAACCCTCTCCAGGAGTAAAGTAATAGAACTCATGGTTTGCCCGAATTAGGCGAAAAAAGGTAGAACATAAAGCAACAGAAGGAGCAAAACCCCAGCACAAACAAACCAACTCAAATGAGCACATGAAAAGGATGGAATTCGGAGAAAGCATGCAAGAGGTCACTCCGAAGTGACGAAAAATCTCGATGAAAAAAGGAGAAAAGGGAAAGGTTAAAACAAAATCGCATTGCTTGACATAAAATATTAAGTTGTGATTTCACTAGGGGTCCATCAAACACGCCGGCGGAGAAACGGAAAGAACGATCATCTCATTGTGATATGGAGCCCTAATACTATAAATAAAGGTATCTAAGTAATCGGGAGAAAAGAAATTGGTGAGAGTGGCAGAGGTGAAGTAGACCTCATATTTACGACGTCGGGAATTCTAACGGAAGCCATTAAGAAACAAGACGTACCTCGGAGAAATTTTACAAAAAAGAGGAAAGACAGAGTAGAGAAAACAGAGCATCTGGAGAGAAATAGAGAGTTTGAATTTGAAAAGAGTAAAGGTAAAGAAAAGACGCTTTTGACATAAGTCTCCCTAGGGCTGCGCGATCATAATTGAGACTTAAGCATTTACCCCCTCATTAATATGAAATAACTACTGAAGAGATAAAATGACACTTGATGACTGTCAAGCCTCTGGCACCCGAGCTAAGGTCGGGCACTAGAGAAAGAAACAAGTCCAAAACCCAGTAGAACCCACTAAGCAGGCCAACATATCAGCGCGTCATCCAGCCTGTAACTAAAACAGACCGAACTAACCCAAGATTTGAACCCGTCAGAGGATAACCTAGCTCGTGTGATGTGACGGAGAGTAGGAGAACAGACCCAACTACGCTACGGCCCTATAAGCATGCGCGCCGAAAGGGAATTAAATGACCGCCTGACGAGAATGGTCAAGCAAATATATACGAATCTGCGTGACAAAAAGATGACACTATAGCATATTGGCAATTATGCGTCACCAGAGGACAAAGGAAAAAAGAATAAAGACCCCTTAAACTAAACTCACACACTCAGTGGCCTACTTTCTCTTGATCTCATAACATCAATTTCAAAAAGGAAGAAGTTTAAAAGCAATTTCCATTCACAAAATTTCTAACAAGGAAAAAAAAAATGACCACAAATAGCTAGCCATACATATCATCTTAATAGCACGAAATACCCATTGTCATTTTAGAGCACAAACATAATTTCACTATAACTATGATATTCAATGCAAATCGGATAAGAACTGGACCCAATCATTTGCATATTTTACGAGGCTAATTCATTTATTTCCCCTTTCAATTATGTCTAACGCTATCTAGTCAACCTCTCTGAATCTAAACAGATCAGTGTCGCAAGGCTATAGAGTGTACAAAACACAAGAGCCTATTGACACCATAAAGACACTGCCAAATCCAGCATGTTTAGCCGCAAACAACAACTCAAACATTTTACCCTATCATTGATATAGAGAAGAAAACACAAAACTCGTTTATCATAACATTGATATAGAGAAAAGACAAATAGAATGCAGGGGCTGACGACATTGTTCTAAAGGTCCAACCAAAATGACAGATTCAGCAATCACAACACTATAATGCAGTGAATGGCAATATTATATAGCATGACACATAAGACCACAAATTCACTAACCAATGATATTATCAATGCAAAATATGCCCACCGATGGACACAACCCGAGATTAACAAACAGAAACCAAGAATAAAACAGAGAGATTTGAGACTATACCCCAACACTAAATCAGATTTCTCAGCTGAACTGGGGCAGCAAATGGATTCGCGAAATACTGAGCAAAGGTGGATTTTGTGTTTTGTGAAGCGGGTTGTGAAATCCACCCAGCCAATCAGATTTAAGTGTGAAGCGGCGCTGAAGCATTTCAGTGAAAGCTATCTGTGCAGGTTCTGCTACAGAGGCCTTCAATCGGAATTTCTGCCATTTCGGGATGCACTGAAATACTGAGCAAAGGTGGATTTTCGATTTCTCGGTGACAAGAAGAGTATATGGGGGTTTATTTTCGTGATGTTAGCAGTCAAGAGTAGGAAATGGAGGCTGCTTTATCTCTAATGGGCATGGAGCGAGGATGGGACTGAGTATCAACTCATGTTAATAGGGGTGAGCAACTGAGGAAGGGCTATCGTCAAGAAGCTGGCTTGGGTTCCTGTCGAGAAAATGGAATGGGTTTCGCAGGAGGGAAGATACAGGTCTGAAGAGAAAACGATGGAGATGAGGAAGTCAGGCTGGGGACTTGGGTAAGAGTGAAGGCTCTGGGTTTTGGAGATGAGATTGAGAGGACAGGGGAAATAGGCTGTCACGATTTGAAGAGGAGTGCTGGGGATGGAGTTCACGGGTTTTAGGAGATGAAGGAACCAATGAGGTGGTGCACGCGGGGGCGTGTTCTGGTCCATCGATGGAAACGGTGAGTGAACGATGGGCGTAGGGTTTTTGAGAGAAGAAAGGGAGAGAACTGTGGGGTTTTTATCAATTTGGCGGTGGGAAAAATTTTTGGCAATCTGATTTTAAAAGAATTTAATTGTCAATTTGGGTTTGGAAATCTATTTAGCAGTCAGGTCCCACTTCTAGTGTAAAATACGTCAGGATTTCACGCTACTGGGTGGCGCTGGGTCAAATTTATTTTTTTTATTATTATTATTATTAATTATTAGTATATTATAATAATATAATTATATTATATTAATTTAATAATATATTTATATTGTATTTTTTATCATAATAAATATTTTTAATAATTTTCAATATATTAGTATTTAATATATTTTATTATTAATATTTAAATAAAAAATTATTAATACTATATAATTTTAGTATTATAAAATTAATATTATATTACGATTAAATATGTAAAAATAATTTTGTGATATTATAAATATATATCTAGTGATAATATTTTTTAATTATTTTTCGTAATTGATGAAATGAGATTTAGTAAGATGGACATCTGAGCAGAGTCTTAATTCAATGGGTTGATTATCGATCTGTAATTAGTTACATAAGGTCATTTCATACTTGATCTTGAGAAACGAGACCTACAAAGTATGAGAAAATGGTCAGAGGTCCATTGGAATGCCCTGATGGAGACCTTTCGATAGTCAAATTAGATCAAGAATTATCTAAAATTCATTAATAAAGAGAATAAATGATAATAAAGCATTCAAAAGGGATTTCCAGAGAGCATATATTTTAAGTGCTCTTTTGTGAGTATATGAAAGAGAGAGATAACTTCTTGGGGAGATTGACCTCTTTGAGAGAGAGCCAACTTCTCAGAGAGGGAGAGCTTCCCACAAAGAGAAAGAGAGAGATAGGCCCCCTCTCTTAGGGATAGATCAGTAATATATACAATGGAGGGTTATTCTGATGGCAACCACCGTCAAGTCCTATCAGGTCGGGAGTGGCATTCTTTGGCAGGTGTGTCAGGCGGCTCATAATTGCAGAGCAGGCTTAGCCCATACTCTGTCTATCATATATGTTACATTAGTCAGTCTTTCCGCACGCGCATTTAATGCTTCAGAGATGACTAGAGGGATCGAACATTATATTGGAAGTCGGCACCTTACCCTGTTCTCGTCAGGTCGTGTCCAGCTCGTCTGACCCATATAAAGACAGGTTCCCTCTGGTCATTGAGGTCGGTTGTTCCTGTGTTTAATTGCCTCATTTACGGTACGAGTCTTGAAGTGGTCGGCCTGGTCATTCTGGGCATTGGTGAAGTCTGGGGAGCTAGAGGTCTAATCTTCATATTCTATTGGTCGGGCTTTTTTCATGCCCAGTCAAACCAGATGGCTTGGCACATACAACCTTCCATATCCCGTGTACACGTATCACGATCTAATGGCTCCTATTTTTTGTGTTATCAGATACCCTTTCGCTTCTTCGATGGTTATTTATGACAGTTAGAGAAGCAAATCGTGTTCAGCGCTTTATTGCCAATTGTGTGTCTATTAATTCCTTTTGAGTTACGAGGAGTTGCCATAAGTACACATGACATGTGCGCACGTCCTCCCAAACGTTTCTTGATAGCTGTCGTCGTTTGAGTCACCGAAACGCGGCACTTTAAATGCTTATTAATGTCTGATTTTGAGTATAAATATAGAGTTTTGCCTTTACTTTTCCACTTTCGTTGCTCTTGTGCAATTGCTCGCTATTCTTAGAGTCATCCTCGTTTCTTCCTTCTTCTTTCAAGCTTTTCGAGTTTTAGGTATGCATCCCTCTTCCAATGGCTCCTCTGCCATGTTGTCGAGTTGAGAAGATAGTTTCTAGGGTTATCCCCACTTCTCTCCAGGAAACTTTCCCTCGATCCTTCCTTTCTATAGAGACCCACTATATTCGGTCTCTGCATTCTAATGAACAGATTGCCTTATTCTCCTTCCTTTCTCCTTCTGACCTAGTGGATGCCCAGTCCGAGAGGAGGTTCGTCTTTTATTTGAAACATATGACTATGGCCTTTCTTTTCCCTTTTCTGGATTCGTCCACTCCGTCTTTAGGTTCTATCGGATCACACCTCGGATGCTGACTCCGAATTCAATCTTATTCAGGAGTGCTTTGAGGCAACGTGCCGAGATTGGGGCTTTGCTCCCTCCTGAAGCTTATTCAGGGCCCTTTTTAAGATTTTGAAGGCTAATAATGGATTCTTGAGTTTCTGTGGTCGAAATAGCTTGGCCATTTTCAGTAGCCATAAAGACTCCATCAAGCATTGGGTAGAAAGCTTTGCTATAGTCAGAGCTAAAGGGAGCTTCGACTGAGCTTAAAGTTAGGATGGGGAATTGTTCACTCTTTCTGCAAAGCTTTCCCCTTTCTCTCGGAGTGGGAGCAGTTATACTTTACTCGGATCTTCTCCTTTCCTTTCAAATATGATGTTTTCAAGTGTTTAGACATCCGCCTGTGGGATTGTTATGCTACTAGTATTGATTATTCTTTTTTTATTGCTTCTTTGTTGGCTTTGTTGTTTTGTGTTTTTATTTATTTTTTGTACTTTTTGTAGCTTCTATAGTCCTCATGGAGGACATTTCGATGCCCCATAATTTTTCTCTCAATCTGGATGCTATCCGGAATGCCGTTGAAGCCTTCAAGACTCGGAAAACTATGGATGTGGTGGTTGAGATGCTGAGGATGGAGCCCGTTTCAACTCAAGCCATGCCTCCCTCATCCTTCGCTAGGGTTAACATGGAACTGGACTTAGTCAGCTCTAACCAAACTGCGGTCTTGCCTGTTGTACTTGGGGATGCTCCTACTCTCAGGGGCAGCACGGAGTTGGCTATAATGAGAGTTGTGGTCAGTCCTGACTAGTCTTTTGCAGTTGAGGAGGTCGGTGAGAGCTTGAAGCGAAAGAATTCTTGTTTGAGTCAGGGGACGACTGCTACTACTGTAGAGATAGCTAGAAAAAAGTGGAGGTTAGTGAAGGAATCCGAGCTGGTCTCCTCTCAAAAAGGGACTTCATCTTCCTTGCCCCCGAGAAAGTCATCCTCGGACAAAGCGAGTAAGGGAAAAAGTAAGGAGGGCCAGTCTCGAGAGGCCAGTGGCAGTCTTCCGATTGCCTTGATTTCCAATGAGTCAGGAGTTTATTTTCAACTAAGCCCTGACTCCTCAACCACTTCTATTGCTAAGCTGCTCAGCAACCACGTCTTTGGAGTGTCCCCGAATGTGGCTGATCCTCGGTTGGTAGGCATAATTTGCCGAATAGTTGAGTCCACTGAGCAGTCGGCTTCGTTTATTGGCCAGGCTGAAGAAGATATTTTTGATGCCTCTAAACGATAAATTCTTCTCATAAGTGTTCTTACTCTTTTTCTTGGTATTGGATTTTTTGTCATTATTTGACTTGTTTTCTTGCTCTTGTAGTTTTTGAGTGCTCTACTTGAGCTGGAAACTAAAAGAGCGAGTGCTCGAAAGGCTACCTTCTGAGATGTTGAGAAAGCTAAAGAAGAGGAGGTTGCTCGAGTAACTGCTGCGCTAAAGAGCAAATATGAGGGGGAGATGAACCTGCTAGAAGAGCTTCTTCGAGATAACCAAGCCCAAGGCAAAAAAATTGCTCTCTTAGAGACACAGTTGACAGAAGAGAGGTCTGCCATAAAAGTCAGACTTGCTCAAGATAAGGCTTCTGCGGATAGGAGAGAGAAGAGCCTTTATGCTCGATCTGTCCAGCTGGAGGAGGAGGTACGGAGATTGTCTAGGGAGTTGGGGGAGGTCAAGTTAGATTTGAGTAAGGCTCGAGCGGATCTAAGTGCTTCTGAGGCTGTGAGGAGGCAGCTTGAGAGCGAGGTCCTTGATCTTAATGTACAATATAAAGATTATGAAAAGAAGATCATGGATGCTTGAGAGAATGCTGAGTTGGTCGTCCGGAGCCAAGTTAGCAAATATCTTAATCTGACGAATTCAATGGCAAATTTCTTGAACAATCCACTCGCTTTTATATGACGGGATTTAATGATGGCCTTCGAAGTGCTCAGGAGTCTCTTGTTATCCCACTTAGCACTCTCCGTGCTATAGAGTATGACTCTTACAATGATGAAGTGCAATATGGACCCGACGACCATGCTCTTTCTAAAGCTTGTCCCCTTGCTCCTCAGGGGATGTTGGCTCACTTGGCAGTTGAGTTTGATCAAGGTGCCAATCAGGTTGGTGATAATCCATTTGTGCTTAAGGTTGTAAATGCCCCTACAAATCCTCCTTTGGAAAGTGGTATTATAGCAGCTCTGACTGTCGCAACTGTTGATGTTCTAGAGAACACTTTCGAAGTTGAGCCCAGCCTGGTTGGAGAACTTGCTTCTTCTGGGGAGAATTGAAGGCCTTTCTCCTTTTCCAATAGTTTTTATTTGTGAATGTGTAGCAAACGTGTGTTTGCCTTTGTATTTTTAATTCTTTGTAACATACATTTTTATTTCAATGAAATATTTCTACCTTTGATTGCAATTTGATGCTTTGTATTTTTGCCTTTCAGTTTAGACTTTTTCTCATGGGAATACTCAGCCCTATCGTTTATATGAAATCTTAATATTTTGTTAGGTAGGCAAGTTATTTACAACACATCTTAGCCTTGATGGCCTGCCAAGATAACTATACTTTAAGATTCATATAAGTGAAAGAAGTAATAGATAGATTATCAATAATGATTATATCAAAAACTACTGTAAGTTATTTATTTGTGTTTATAAAAATTTCTAAAGGACTGTGATATACTTCACTTTGTCATTTTACGTTGTCAATTTAAGCTCCTTTTGGATGGGACCCTCTAAAATCTTTTGGATTCTTCGCGATCTGAATTTATTTTCTCAAACTTTTAGCACTTATATCATATTTGAGGTTAGGGGTGAACAATATTCGGTTCAAACTGAAAAAACTGACCGAATCGAATTAATTTAAAATTTTGATTTGATTTTTTATTTATTTTAGTTCGGTTTGATTTTTAATTTTAAAATTTTCGATTATTTCAGTTTGATTCGATTTTGATCAGAAAAAATAAAAAAATCAAACCGAACCGATTAGTGATAATAGTATATTATTTTCGATAATAGTATATTATTTTCAATAATATAGAGAGATTAGATCATATTAAGGTTAAAATATTCCAATTAAATTTTAAAATTCTAAAAATAAAGTGTAAAAAATAAAAAATTTATTAAAAATTCAAACCGATCAAACCAAATCAAATCGAATCAGATCGGTTCGGTTCAATTTCTAATCAAAATTAATTTAGTTCGATTTTTATAAATACTAAAATTTCGATTTCAGTTTGTTCGATTCGATTCGATTTAAAACCGAACCGACCGATTGCTCACTCCTATTTGAGGCTCTTTGACCTTGATTCTCCTCTTAGCACTTTTGCTCTTGTCATGTTTTGGGGACATAGCCCTGAGTTTTTTTGGGGCATTGTACTCGTAAGCGTCTTTTGGTCTGCCTTTAGTTTGCTTCCAAGCATCTTTACGCTTGTGTATCCCGAGCTTTTTAGCCCTGAGTTTTCATCCGAGCACTTATGTCCTCGCGTTTTCTCCTGGGCACTTAGTCCTGAATCTGCTTCTAAGCATTTTTATTTTTATGCATCTTTTGAGCCTTTTTGCTCTTCGCGTCTTCTGGGAACTTAGCTCTGAGTCCGCTTCCCAACATTTTTGCTCTTCTGCGTCTGTCGAACCTTTTTTATTTTGATTTTTTTCCGAGCATGTTTGCTCTTGCGCTTCTTCGGGGCTTTTGGCCTCGGCTCTCTTTTCGAGCATTTTTGCCCTTAAACATTTTCCGAGCTCTTAGCCCTGATTCTCTATCCCAGCTTTTTGGCTCGTGGTTAGCTTTCGGGCTCTTTAGTCTTGATTTTTCGCCTAAGCTCTTTTGGCACTCTATATATTACTCCGAGCTTTTTAGCCTTGATTCTTCATCCAAGCTCTTTTACTCTTGTCGTTTTCAAGGCTTTTAGCCCTGATTTCTCTTTCGAGCATCTTTGCTCTTGCATAGCTTTCAGGCTCTTTGCCCTTAAGCATCTTCCGAGCATTTTTGCCCTTATACATATTACGGGCTCTTAGCCTTGATTTTTTGCCCGAGCTCTTCTCGCCCACTATATTACTCCAAGCTTTTTAGTCCTGATTCTTCGTCTGAGCTCTTTTTGCTTTTGTCGTGTTCTAGGCTTTTAGCCCTGATTCTTTTTTTGAGCATCTTTGCTTTTGTGCAACTTTCGGGTCCTTTATGCTTAGACTCATTATTCGAGCTCTTTTTGCTTTTGTTGCGTTCCGGGCTCTTCTACCCTTATTTTACTTTCGAGCATTGTTGCTCGTGTGCCTCTACTGGGCTCTTTGTCCTTCCGGGCTTTTTAGCCCTGACTCGTTATTCGGGCTCTTTTTGCTCTTATCATGTTTTGGGCTTTTAGCCCTGATTCTTTTTTTTTAGCATCTTTGCTCTTGCCATATTCTGGGCTTTTAGCCTTGATTCTTTTTTCGAGCATCTTTGCTCTTGTGCAGCTTCTAGGCCCTTTATGCCTTGACTCGTTATCCAAGCTCTTTCTGCTTTTGTTGCATTCTGCGCTCTTCTGCCCTTATTTTACTTCTGAGCATTGTTGCTCGTGTGCCTCTACTAGGCTCTTTGTCCTTCCGAGCTTTTTAGCCCTGACTCGTTATTCGAGATTTTTTTGCTCGTCATGTTCTGGGCTTTTAGCCCTGATTCTTTTTTTTTTTAGCATCTTTGCTCTTGCCATATTCTGGGCTTTTAGCCTTGATTCTTTTTCGAGCATCTTTGCTCTTGTGCAGCTTTTGGGCCCTTTGTGCCTTGACTCATTATCCAAGCTCTTTCTGCTTTTATCGCATTCTGCGCTCTTCTGCCCTTATTTTACTTCTGAGCATTGTTGCTCGTGTGCCTCTACTAGGCTCTTTGTCCTTCTAGGCTCTTTAACCCTAACTCGTTATCTGAACTCTTTTTGCTCTTGTCGTGTTCTGGGCTTTTTGCATCGGGTTTTCATCTGAGCACTTTGGCTTTTAGGTATTTTTCGAGCACTCAATTCTGATTTTTGTCAAGACGTTTCGCTCAAGGGTATTCCGTGCTTTTTTGCCCTGGACCTTAGTCTAAGCATTTTGCTTTGAAGTTTAGACTTTTTCTTGTGTTTCTTGTGGGGCATACTCAACTCTGTCATTTATATAAAATTTTAATGCCTCGTTAGGCCGGCAAGCCATTTACTACTTGTTTTAGCCCTGATGGCTTGGCGAAATAATGATACTTAAGATTCATGTAAACGAAAAGAGTGATAAACAAACTTATTTGATAAAGACTATAGCATAATTATTGTAAGTTGCTATATGGAATCTTTGGTTTGTGTTTGAAAATTTTTTAAAGTCCTTACTCTCCATTTACGAGCATTTTACTCTTTATCGTTTTCTAGGCTCTTAGAGCACCTTGCTCTTGTTGTGTTCCAAGCATTTGGCCCTGTGTCTTGTCGGGGCACTTTGTTTGTAAGTTGCTTTTGTTTTTACTTTCACACTTTTTTCGAACAGTTTTCGGGCTCTTTGTGCCCTTAAGCGTCTTTTTGGGCTTTTTTGCCCTTAGTCTGTTTCCAAGCATTTTGCTCTCGTGCATCTTCTAGGCTTTTGTAATACCCGGCTAGACCCCGACATCGGAATTCCTACCTTCTGGCAGGATCCCGGATGTCGGAACCCTCTAGAAGGGTAGAATAAAGGTTTTCTAAAATGTTTTTATATGTTTTATGGTTTTAAAAAAGAAAACAATTGAGTTTTGAAAGAAAAGACCAAGGAAGGAGAAAGCCAGGTTCGGCCGCCGAACATTGGCCTCTTATTGAGGCACCTTCGGCCCCCGAAGGTGGTCTGGCTAGCCACCTATAAAAGGCCCCATGTCCGAAAATGGGCGAGTTTTCTTCTCCATTTTCGGGCTAAGGTGATTCCATGCCCTTCCATGGTTAGTTTTGATGTTTTCCTTCAAATCTTTCAAGTTTTTAACAAGCTTTCATCTTGGTTTTGAAGATTTTAAGCTAAAGATCAAAGTTTTGAAGCTTGGAGACCCCAAGAGCTCGTTCCTCCATATCTCCGAGCTTGGATCACATTTCCTCTTGATCTTCAAGAGGTAAGTGTAGATCCACGCCTTTTATGATGTTTTTAGTAAGTTTTAAGAAGGGGTTAAGGGTTTTGATGCATGTTTAGGCTAGTTGTAAAATGTTAGGGTTTATGTACCCTTTATGTTAAATGTATGTTGAATGTGTTGTTTGTTGGGGTTTAGGCTAGTCTTATGCCCCTATATGCTTGAAAATGTGTTTATGCATGTTTTAGTAGAGTTGAATGCATGTTATGGGTGTTATAGAGAGGTTTTGGAGGTTGAATGCATGAGGCGGAATTGGATTCTGCCCTTTGGGAGAGCCCAGGTTCGGCCGCCGAACTTGCCTGGAGGCAGCATTAGGCCGCCTAAACTCGCCCCCGAAAGTTTGGACTTTCGGCTCTGGAGGGGAGTTTCGGCCACCGAACCTACCGCCGAAGGTTGTGACTTTCGGCTTTGGAAGGACTTTCGGCCGCCGAACCCTGCCCCCGAAAGTGCCTGACTTTCAGCTCTGGAGGGACCTTCTGCCGCCGAAAGTCCCCTGCCCAGCCTTCCTTTGCATGTTCTCAAGGCATGTTTTATGATGTTTTAGGGGGGTTTTTGGGGAGATGTTTAGAGTCATGATAGAGATGTTGGGTCCCTCATTTGAGTCCACCTGTGTAGGATCGGACCTGAGGAACCGAGGTGATCAGCAGTGAGACAGCTGCTTCAGAGTTAGTCCAGAGTTAGCTAGAGGTGAGTGGAACTAAACGAATCTTTTTATTTCAAGAAATCAAATGTTTTAAGCATGTTCATGCATCATGATATGTAATAGGTTGTTTGCATTAGAATCCATGAATATGCCGCATTGCATTATTCATTATGGATGTAGATGGACAACAGGACGACCCATTAGCCCTCTGGATATTATGTTATGTAAAGAAGTCCTGAGGAGCCCCATCGAGGGCCGGGCACAGAGCTTATGTATGTAAAGAAGTCCTGGGGAACTCCTTCGAGGGCCGGGCACAGAGTAGAGGGATTTTTGGGTTAGTCCATCCGTGATGTGATTTACTTGTGATGTGACGCATTTCATGATGACATATGTTTTATTTAACTGTTTTTATAGTTCTGCTCACTGGGCTGTTGAAACTCACCCCTCTCCCCTAACCCCCAGGTTAGCAGGAGCACAGGTAGCTATGAAAAAGTCAACAGAGTTATGGTTATGTTATGTAATAGAGTTAGTGGACATGTAAAGTAATGTAATGTAATGCAATGTAAAGTAATATAAAGAAAAGTTTCATGGTTTAGTATTGTGCTTGGCCCTAATAGTAATGTTGATCCCTTTGTACATGATTGTAACAGCCTGAAAACCGGACCGCTACCGACGCTAGGATCCAGATCGGCTTAAGGCCGCCGGGACCCGTAGCAAGCCTAACATGCATCCTGTAAACCTGTTTAATCCCATACATGATCAACACATACATAAAAAAATTTTTAAACTTTTCTTTTCATTCATTCACCAAACTCAACCTGTGCATGCACTATTCATAATCATAAACATTAACCCCACCTTGGAGTCCTCATCAAAACTCCAATGGGGTGACATAACATGTATTGAGTTTGGTTTTTATAAACATCATTAAAATCATGTACTCACAAGGGATTAATAACATACTAGGGTCAAGCACAATTCTATCCTCAATACACCATTACATTACATAACTGTTCTGTACTTTACATTACATGTGAAATTATCATTTTACAATTCATCATGTCCACTACTATTCTATTACATATACTACTCTTCTTGACTTCCCGATCTAGCCCGAACCTGCATACCTGGGGGATTAAGGGAGTGGGGTGAGCTACTAGAGCCCAGTGAGCAGAATAATAAAAACATTTAAAACATATGTCATCATGGAATGTATCACATCACAAACAATCCACATCAAGGATGAATTTGTCACCATTTAGCCCTCTATACGGTCTAATTATGCCAGGGGCGTAGTGCAGGCACGCCTGGACTTCCATAGCATATCATACATGTCCAATCATGCCGGAGGCATAGTGCACATTGTTCAAAACGTCAACATAAACCCATAAACTCAAATATAACCTAAACATGCATATCTACCCCCAAAACTTCTCAAAACTTGCTTAAAATATAAAATGAGCTAAGGATCCACTCTTACCTCTTGTAGATCGAGAGGAGAGGCGATCCAAACTCGGAGATGGGGGAGATCTAACTCTTTGGTCTCCAAGCTCCAAAACTTGCTCTTTTACTCAAATATCTTCAAACCAAGATGAAACTTGTTAAAACTCGAAGGATTGAAGGAAAAACATAAAAAATCCACCATGGGAGAGCATGGACTCACCGTGGCCGAAAATGGGGAGAAAACTCGCCCGTTTCGGCCATGGAGCCCTTATATAGAGGCTGCCAGACCACCTTTCGGCAGCCTAAAGTGCCTCCAAATCTCATGCAAGTTCGGCGGCCGAACATGAGGTTCGGCGGCCGAACCTTTGAAACTTTCGGAAGCCAAACTTGCCCTCCTAAACTATCCAATGTTCGGCGGCCGAATCTGGAAATGTCTCCATGGTCTTTTTCATTCAAAACTCAATTTCTTTCTTACTTAAAATCATAAAATACATTAAAAAATTTTATGAAAACATGATTTTACCCTTCTAGAGGTTTTCGACATCCGAGATTCCACCGGACGGTAGGAATTCCGATGCCAGAGTCTAGCCGGGTATTACATTCTCCCCCCCTTAAGAACATTCGTCCCTGAATGTTCACCAAACAACACATGCATAGCATAAAACATGAACATACATACAAAGCACATAAAACTCACCTTAGAAGAGATGAGGATATTGTTGGAGCATGGACTCTCGTGTCTCCCAGGTACACTTCTCGATGTTATAGTGGTTCCAAAGGACTTTCACCATCGGGGTTTCCTTGTTCCTTAGCTTCCTGATCTGAGTGTCAAGAATCCGTACTGGCTGTTCCACATAGGTGAGATCTTCTTGGATCTCCACATCAGGCTCACTAAGAACCTTGCCCGGATCTAACACGAACTTTCTTAACATAGAAACATGGAAAACCATATGGATTCTCTCCATTGAAGCAGGTAAGTCCAGCTTGTACGATACATTCCTGATCTTCTGCAAGATCTCAAAGGGTCCGATGTATCGCGGAGCTAGCTTACCTTTCTTCCCGAACCGAATCACCCCTTTCATAGGAGACACCTTGAGCTATACCAAATCCCCCTCCTGAAACTCTACTTGCCTTCTACGGATATCTGCATAACTCTTTTGCCTGCTTGCAGCAGTCTTGATCCTTTCTCTGATTATGGGTACCACTCTGCTGGTGATCTCTACTAGCTCAGGCCCTGCCAAGGCCCTTTCCCAACTTCCTCCCAACAGACAGGTGACCTGCACTTCCTTCCATACAAAGCTTCATATGGAGCCATCCCTATGCTAGCGTGATGGCTGTTATTGTAGGCAAACTCCACCAAGGGTAGATGACGCGGAACCCTATGGCACAAGCCTCAAACCCACACGCACAAGTAGATATAGAATCCAAAGATTTGATAAACCCACCTCCTATGGCACCCCACACTTAGAGAAGCTGAAACACCAATGATCGAAGGATTTATATGAGAATCTGACAAACGCCACAATAAATAGTTGATAAGTTAGCCAAGATTCCTGGTGCAATTGATGAAAGCAAATCCTCACTCTCACTCAAAGCAATACATGCCAAAGGCATGAAAAGAATTCTGAAATTTTGATTAAAAGCTTCCGTCTTACAATTGTTTCTTATCCTTATATAGTAAGGAGAAAAATAAATAAAACCCTAAGACACTCTTCTTGGACCTGACATAAACATATAAGGCCCAAGCCCAATCACACACTAAAATAACACATAAGTATTAAAACATAAGCCCAAAACATGGCCCAACACTCTAAAACTTAAAAGATAAAGTATGGCCAGAATACAAGCCCAAACAAAACTAAAATAAAACAAGTATTAAATGATAAAAATAGAGCAAGCCCATCATAACAAAGCTGAATCTTCATAAAAGCCTTACTTGATCGTCACTTTAGGCTTCCCTTTGTGTAGTTTTAACCCATAGGTTTGATTAGGCTCCCTAAGCCTATGATTGCAAGTGTTGCACCAAATCTGTCCTATATGAGTTGAAGCACGCCCCAAATATATATGGATCATATGAATATGATTTTGAACTCCTTTTAGATCCATTTGAATGACATAAGTTTGCTCGACACCATTGTTAGAAATTTGCCCTATTGGATCCGTATCATTCTCTCCTTCTTTAGAAAAGATTCGTCCTCGAATCTTGCTGATATTTATGTCAAAAAGAGAAGCTCTAGGAACCCATGTATCTTCAAAGACCTCTTTTTGAATAGGTGGAAATAGGATAAACTTTCGTCATGAATGTTTTCATCAACAACCTGCACATCAAGAACAAATGAACTAGGCATAAAAATATTAGTCATAGAAAGATAATGTGGATGTGACCCATTCTCCTCTACAACTTCCAAAACAGTCTCATTCGCCTCCTCCACCTTATCAATCACGTGCTCCCCATGTCCCTCATCATTCACAACCTCTTTTATAAGTTCATTAATGGAATTCTCAACAACAACTACATTAGATTCATGCATTACAACTTTTTCTTCAATTTCAATCTCTATGAAAGTTGAGATTGGAACTTTAGCCTCTTCTTTCTCCTTTTCTTTCTCCACCTTCTCTCCTTGAACTAGACTTGATTCTTTTCCAGCCTCTTTACCTTCAAACTCACTCTTTTCTCTCATCTTTTCCGCAGAATTCAAGCTCTCACTCCCCTTTGTGGCCAAGGCCGAAGCCTCCCTCTCCCTCTCCAGCATCTTTATTTGATCAACATATACCTCTTGAGGTGATAAAGGAGCGAGTATAACCTTCTGTCCTTCATGAGTGAAGGAGTACTTGTTATTGAACCCATCATGTTGCACCTTTCTATCATGTTGCCACGGCCTACCCAACAACATATGGCTTGCCTGCATAGGTACCACATCACACAATATCTCATCCTTGTACCTACCAATAGAAAATGGTATAACCACCTGGCGTGTAACCCTAACCTCACCACAATCATTCAACCATTGCAATCTGTATGGCTTAGGGTGTTCAATAGAAGCCAAGCCCAATTTCTCCACCATATACACACTAGCCACATTTGTGCAACTACTTCCATCAATAATGAGAGTACACACTTTTCCATTAACCAAACACCTAGTGTGAAATATGTTTTTCCGTTGTTCTAGGCTTTCTTTCTTAACCTGCATATTCAGAGCACGCCTAGCAACAAACATCTCATAATGTGCAGCAAGCAACACATTATTAACCAACACATCCGAATCATCATAGTCATTATTGCAATTAGGAGTTCTTTGAGGTATTCTTGTAGAAGTGGAAGCTTGTGAGACATTCAAACTCTCCATAGTTTTAGTCAACCTCTCAAGAGTCTTTTGAGCCTTTGTAACTCACCACTGACTGACTTCTTAAAGAGCTTATAATCGTTACCCATATTCGATTCACTTCCATCAGTACAATCCACCGCATTCTTTTCTTTACTCATCCTACCTTAAATCAACAAAGAACAAAAAGAACTAGCAAATATTGTGTTAAAAAAAAGTATTCAAGTGTTTGCACTCTTACCATTCTTTTGCTGATTCTTCAATTGCACTTCAAAAACTAAGGTCAACCAACCAACCACAAGGTGCGTTTAATGAAACAAAGAAGAAAACCTAAAGAAAGAAGGAAACGCGCAAAAACTAGAAAGAAGACACTGACAATTTGGAAAGTAACAGACAAACTCGGTGTTGTGCTACTTGAAAAATATCACCTAAAGTATAGACACAAGTAAACAATACTCCAGCAATATCAAGGAAGTAAAAGCAAGCTTAAACCAAAATAAAACTTTGAATTCAAATAAAAACGAATCTGGACAATAGTTTGAATTTAATTCGCTTCAACGCAAATTAAATACAGATCTATTTAAATCTACCAAAAAAGGCAAGTATCAAAACCCCACAAATAGGCTAAAAAAAAAAAAATCTCACTCAGTGCAGCATCATGGACGAAAATCGGCATTAAAAGATGGATTTGACACCAAATCGATTTAGATGCAGTTGCCTTAAATGTGCACCTTAAGAAATAGGCAGATTTGTTTTGTCTCCTAATCCGGATTCAACACAATTTCGGCCAGATCAAGATAAATATGGCAAAAGCGAATTTTTTTTTCATTTTTTTTTTGGATTTCGATTTTTTTTTCCAAAAGAGATTATGTGATAATTTATCAAGAAGGTGCAGTCATGGATACAGAAGCTTTCAACGAAATCAACAAGAAAGACAAGGAAAACTCAAAAACCCTAGATCCTAAGATAAATCAGAATTTACCTCACTTTGGCTCTGATACCAACTGACGCGGAACCCTATGGCACAAGCCTCAAACCCACACGCACAAGTAGATATGGAATCCAAAGATTTGATAAACCCACCTCCTATGGCACCCCACACTTAGAGAAGCTGAAACACCAATGATCGAAGGATTTAGATGAGAATCTGACAAACGCCACAACAAATAGTTGATAAGTTAGCCAAGATTCTTGGTGCAATTGATGAAAGCAAATCCTCACTCTCACTCAAAGCAATACATGCCAAAGGCATGAAAAGAATTCTGAAATTTTGATTAAAAACTTCCGTCTTACAATTGTTTCTTATCCTTATATAGTAAGGAGAAAAACAAATAAAACCTTAAGACACTCTTCTTGGACCTGACATAAACATATAAGGCCCAAGCCCAATCACACACTAAAATAACACATAAGTATTAAAACATAAGCCCAAAACATGGTCCAACACTCTAAAACTTAAAAGATAAAGTATGGCCAGAATACAAGCCCAAACAAAGCTAAAATAAAACAAGTATTAAATGATAAAAATAGAGCAAGCCCATCATAACAAAGTTGAATCATCATAACAAAGTTGAATCTTCATAAAAGCCTTACTTGATCTTCACTTTATGTTTCCCTTTGTGTAGTTTTAACCCATAGGTTTGATTAGGCTCCCTAAGCCTATGATTGCAAGTGTTGTACCAAATCTGTCCCATATGAGTTGAAGCACGCCTCAAATATATATGGATCATATGAATATGATTTTGAACTCCTTTTAGATCCATTTGAATGACATAAGTTTGCTCGACACCATTGTTAGAAATTTGCCTTATTGGATCCGTATTAGTAGATGCTGCCTCCAAGAACCGCCAAAATCTAGCACACACATCCTGAGCATGTCCTCTATTGTCTGGATGGTCCTCTCTGACTGTCCGTCCGTCTGAGGATGGAAAGCAGTGCTGAAGTCTAACCTAGTACCCATGGCATTCTACAGACCCCGCCAAAACCTGGAGGTGAACTGGGGCCCTCTATCTGACACTATTGAAACAGGAACCCCATGCAACTTAACAACCTCATCAACATACACCTGCGCCAACTTGTCCACAGAATAGCCGTTCCTGACAGGGATAAAATGAGCAGATTTGGTTAGTCTGTCCACAATCACCTATATGGAGTCCAATCTGTTGGACGTCGCCTGCAACCCCACCACGAAGTCCATAGCTATATTCTCCCATTTCCACTCTGGAATAGGTAGTGGGTTAAGTATTTCAGCCGGCTTCTGATGTTCCAGCTTCACCCTCTGACATACTTTGCAGGCTGACACAAACTGTGCCACTTCTCTTTTCATAGCTGGCCACCAATACACTCTCTTCAGATCTTGATACATCGTGGTGGCTCCAGGGTGAACACTGTACTTTGCATTATGAGCTTCCCTCATAACGTCCCCCTTTAAACTGATGTCATCTGGTACACATAGTCGATTCCCATAGCGGAGGATCCCCTTATCATCGAATCTGAACTCATCATTCTTGCCTGACTGCACGGTCCTGGCAATCTTCACTAACTCTGGGTCCTCATGCTGTTTCTGAGCCACCTTCTCCAGAAACACAGGTGTCACTCTCATTTGGGCTATCAAAGCACCTGTACCAGACAACTCTAGCTGTAGACCTTCATTAACAAGCTTATAAAACTCTTTCACCACCGGCCTCCTCTTTGCTGCAATATGGGATAGACTGCCAAGTGACTTCCGGCTTAGGGCATCTGCCACGACATTCGCCTTACCCGGATGGTACTGAATCTTGCAATCATAGTCACTAAGCAGTTCTACCTATCTTCTCTGCCTCAAGTTTAGCTCTCTCTGACTCAGAATGTACTGTAGGCTTTTATGATCCGTGAAGATCTCACATTTAACCCCATAAAGGTAATGCCTCCACATCTTGAGTGCAAAGATTCCAACTGCCATCTCTAGGTCATGTGTAGGGTAATTCAACTCATGCTTCTTCAGCTGTCTAGAAGCATAAGCAATCACCCTTTCATTCTGCATTAGCACACAACCCAGTCCCACTCGGGACGCATCACAAAACACTGAGAAGTCCTCATTACTGTTTGGCAAAGCTAACACCGGTGCTGAAGTCAACCTCTTCTTTAGTTCTTCAAAACTCTCTTCACACTGGTCAGTCCACACAAACTTTTGGTTCTTTCTGGTCAATATGGTCATAGGAGCTGCAATCTTAGAGAAGTCTTGAACGAACCTCCTATAGTAACTTGCCAAACCCAAAAAGCTCTTGATTTCTGTCACTGAAGTGGGTCTAGGCCAGTTAGCTACAGCTTCCACCTTCTTGGGGTCCACTTCTATTCCATTTTCTGACACTACATGCCCCAAGAATGAAATGCTCCTCAACCAGAACTCACACTTGGAGAACTTGGCATACAAGTCATGTTCCCTCAAGGTCTGCAAAACCAACCTCAGATGATGGACATGCTCCTCTGCATTCTGGGAATACACTAAGATATCATCTATGAAGACAATAACAAAGTGATCCAGGTACTGGCTAAAAACTCTGTTCATGAGATCCATGAATGCTGCAGGGGCATTAGTTAACCCGAACGACATCACAAGGAACTCATAGTGTCCATATCTGGTTCTGAACATCGTCTTCGGCACATCCTCTTCTCTTATCCTTAGCTGATGGTACCCGGATTTCAAATCTATCTTAGAGAAATAACCTGCTCCTGCTAGCTGGTCGAATAGATCGTCGATCCTTGGCAACGAGTACTTATTCTTGGTAGTGACCTTGTTCAACTGTCTGTAGTCGATACAAAGTCTGAGGGATCCATCCTTCTTTCTCACAAAAAGTACTGGAGCACCCCAAGGTGAGGTACTCGGTCGGATGAAACCCTTATCTACCAGCTCTTGCAACTGCTCTTTCAATTCCTTCAACTCAACTAGTGCCATCCTGTAGGGAGGGATAGAGATCAATCTGGTTCCAGACATCAACTCAATTTCAAACTCTATCTCCCTAGCAGGTGGCAACCCTGACAGCTCATCTGGGAACACATCTAAAAACTCACTGACCACGGGCACTGAGGCGGGCTCTCTGACATGACTATCCAGCTCTCTCACATGAGCTAGAAAACCCTAACAACCCTTCCTGAGCAATCTACGAGCCTGTAGGGCTGATATCAAACCTCTAGGTGTACCCCTCCGGTCTCCTCTGAAGACAACCTCTGACCCATCCTCACATCTAAACCTGACTACCTTGTCTCTGCAATCCAAGGTAGCATCATGGGTAGATAGCCAATCCATCCCTAGAATGACGTCAAAATCTGTCAAATCTAGAACCATAAGGTCGGCGGACAGGCATCTCCCCTCAACAAAAACTGGACTACACTGGCAAACTGACTCTGCCACTGACGGGTCACACTTGGGTCCACTGACCCATAGGGGACACTCTAACCCAGAGACCATCAACCCCAACCTCTCGACGGCTCTCGGAGCAATGAAAGAAAGCGATGCACCAGGGTCCATTAAGGCATAAACATCTGAACAACCAATGATGAGATTACCTGACACCACTGTGTTTGATGTGTTTGCCTCCTGCTGTGTCATGGTGAAGATCCGTGCTGGAGCTGATGGACCCTCACCTCTGAAACCCGCTGAAGAAGAGGCTGCCCCTCTCCCTCTGCCTCTGCCACTGGCCTGAGTCGCGGCTGGAGCTACTGGCTGAGCCACACTACCAGAAGCTATCTGCTGAGACTGTGCCACAAAAGCTGCTCTAGGAAACTCCCGTGCCATGTGTCCCTCTTGTCCACATCTGAAACAGGCTGCTGTCCCAAACCGATATACTCCTTTGTGCGGCTTTCCACACTTCATGCATACTGTATTCTCTGCACCTGAGCTCGAGCCACTCCCTAATCCCAGACCTGACTTGATCTTGTTCCAGAACTTGTTCTTCTTTGACTTCCTGGGGCCTCTGTCCCACTTCTTACTGCCTGAACTCAGAGAAGAAGGGTCTAACCTTCCCCCACCTGAGGTCTTGGAACCAGAAGGCTGTGCCACTGACTGCTTAACTTTCCCTTCGATGATTGCATTGGCCTCCATTCTCCGGGCCATATCCACTATGGCATGGAAACTCTCCTTCTCTGCTGACTGAATCAAGGAGGAATACCTGAAATGAAGCCTCATGATATACCTCCTTGACTTCTTCTGGTCTGTGTCCAAATTCTGCCCAGCAAACGGCAACAGCTCCAAGAATCTATCTGTGTACTCATCTACACTCATTTCCTCCGTCTGCCTCAACTGCTCGGATTCAATCATCTTCAACTCCCTTGAACTGTCAGGGAAAGCCCATCCTGCAAACTCATTGGCATACTCTTCCCATGATAGGCTATCCAACCTCGGGTTCACATAGTTCTTAAACCACTCTCGGGCCTTCTTGCACTTCAGTGTGAACCCAGCCATCTGAATGACTCTATTGTCATCAGCTCCTATCTTATCTGTAATCACCTTGACCCTCTCAAGGTACATAAACGGGTCATCACCTGTTTCATACTGAGGAGCACCAAGCTTCATGTAATCAGTCATCTTGACCTTGCTCCCCTCAGATGAGCTAGGCTTAGGTACTTGGGTTTCTGACTCTGCTGGTGGTGGAGGAGGTGCAGCATCCCCTGGGTTAGGGTTTGCTATACCTGGGTAGAAAGATGGGGGTGGGTACATAGGGTACTGTGGGTATGGCATATGTGAGTGATAAGGGTTAAAACTGGGGTAATCCGATGTACCTCCCATCGAATACCCGGAATTTTGTGAAAAGGGTGGGTACTGGGGTGGCTGAACAAACCCCGAGGCCTGAGTGCCTCCTTGAGACTCTCCCATGCCCTCTTCTGACATACTCATCCCAAGACTGCCATCCCTCCTCTGATCCACATCCATGTCATCCCCCACATCCTCTGACATACCACCTTGAACTGTTCCCCTCACTGATCTGCTTCTACCCAGATCCAAAGACTTTCTAGGGTCTCTTACTGCTCTTTCTTTGCTGGACCTACTTGACATTGCCCTAGGCAATGCAGGAGGACGGGCCTCAGCGCCCTCGTCCTGGGGCGGTACTCCAGTCAATCGTGCAGATCGACGAGTTCCTCTCATCCTGTTTACTGAAAAACAGCACACATCACATAGACATTAGCATCAATGGTTCATGTGCAAACACATGAACCCGCATCACATACATCACATACATAACATATCATTAATGCACATGCATAAATACAGGACTCCACATCCTATCCTAGTGGACATGATTTTCCTATTGTGCTTGACCTTCTAGAATATCTATGAGTCTGACACTCTAGGTCCGACCATATGAACCTAGGGCTCTGATACCAATCTGTAACAGCCCGGAAACCGGACCGCTACCGGCGCTAGGATCCATATCGGCTTAAGGCCGCCGGGACCCGTAGCAAGCCTAACATGCATCCTGTAAACCTGTTTAATCCCATACATGATCAGCACATACATAAAAAATTTTTTAAACTTTTCTTTTCATTCATTCACCAAACTCAACCTGTGCATGCACTATTCATAATCATAAACACTAACCCTACCTTGGAGTCCTCATCAAAGCTCTAATGGGGTGACATAACATGTATTGAGTTTGGTTTTCATAAACATCATTAAAATCATGTACTCACAAGGGATTAATAACATACTAGAGTCAAGCACAATTCTATCCTCAATACACCATTACATTACATAACTGTTCTATACTTTACATTACATGTCAAATTATCATTTTACAATTCATCATGTCCACTACTATTCTATTACATATACTACTCTTCTTGACTTCCCGATCTAGCCCGAACCTGCATACCTGGGGGATTAAGGGAGTGGAGTGAGCTACTAGAGCCCAGTGAGCAGAATAATAAAAACATTTAAAACATATGCCATCATGGAATGCATCACATCACAAACAATCCACATCAAGGATGAACTTGTCACCATTTAGCCCTCTATATAGTCTAATTATGCCAGGGGCGTAGTGCAGGCACGCCTGGACTTCCATAGCATATCATACATGTCCAATCATGCCGGGGGCGTAGTGCAGGCTCGCCCGGACTTTCTCTTACATAGTGCCAGGGGCGTAGTGCAGGCTCGCTTGGACTTCCATAGCATATCATCATTATATCATGTCATAACATATGAGGGCTAATGGATCATTCAACATTCATCCACATCAACATTGTAAAATGTAATGCAACATATTCGTGAATTCTAATGCAAGCACCCTAATATATCTTATGACATTCATGATGCGTGATTCATGCTAAACTTTCATTATTTGCTTTGAAACTTAGAGAGTTATTCCACTCACCTTAGGCTAGCTCTGACAAGACTCTGAAGCAGGTAACTCACTGCTGGGGTCCTCGGTTCCTCGGGTCCGAACCTACACAGGTGGACTCAAATGAGGGACCAAACATACATAAACATAACTCTAAGATACTCCCCAAAAACCCCTTAAAACATCATAAAACAATCACACAAATCATGCAAAGGAAGGCTGGACAGGGCACTTTCGGTGGCCGAAAGTCCCTCCAGAGCCGAAACTCAGCCACTTTCGGCGGCACCTTCGGCGGCCGAAAGTCCCTTCCAGAGACGAAACTCATGCATGTTCGGCGGCACCTTCGGTGGCCGAAACTCCCCTCCAGAGCCGAAAGTCCACTTTCGGGGGCAGGGTTTGGCAGCCAAAGGCTGGCCTCCACAGGCAGGTTCGGCAACCGAAAGTCCCTTCGGCTGCCGAACCTGAGTTCTTCCAAAGGGCAGAACTCAGCCTCAAACATGCACAAATGCCTCCCAAACCATTCAAACTCAAACAAAACATGCATAAACATATTCATCAGCTCCTAGGGGCTTCAAACTATCCTAAACCCCAACTACAATACATCAAACACACATAAACAACCCACATTGTTCAAAACATCAACAAAAACCCATAAACTCAAATATAACCTAAACATGCATATCTACCCCCAAAACTTCTCAAAACTTGCTTAAAACATAAAATGAGCTAAGGATCCACTCTTATCTCTTATAGATCGAAAGGAGAGGCGATCCAAACTCGGAGATGGGGGAGATCTAACTCTTTGGTCTCCAAGCTCCAAAACTTGCTCTTTTACTCAAATATCTTCAAACCAAGATGAAACTTGTTAAAACTCGAAGGATTGAAGGAAAACATCAAAAATCAATCATGGGAGAGCATGGACTCACCGTGGCCGAAAATGGGGAGAAAACTCACCCGTTTCGGCCATGGAGCCCTTATGTAAGGGCTGTCAGACCACCTTTCGGCAGCCTAAAGTGCCTCCAAATCTCATGCAAGTTCGGCGGCCGAACATGAGGTTCGGCGGCCGAACCTTTGAAACTTTCGGAAGCCAAACTTGCCCCCCTAAACTATCCAATGTTCGGCGGCCGAACCTGGAAATGTCTCCATGGTCTTTTTCATTCAAAACTCAATTTCTTTCTTACTTAAAATCATAAAATACATTAAAACATTTTATAAAAACATGATTTTACCCTTCTAGAGGTTTCCGACATCCGAGATTCTACCGGACGGTAGGAATTCCGATGCCGGAGTCTAGCTGGGTATTACATTGATCTTTTAAATGCAATGTTTTAATTATATGACATGATGAACTAAGCTTGATGTATGATATGTTGACCCAATTGGAGCATTTGATGAGGGCTCCAGTAAGGGGTTTTATGTTTACAGATATAGTGCATGCACAGGTCAAGCTTGGTATATGAAAAGTTTAAAGTTTTTATGAAAATGTATGATCATGTATGGGATTTATCATGTATGATAGGATGTATAGTAGGCTTGCTACGAGTCCCGGCGACCTTAAGTCGATCTGGATCCCAGCGCCGGTAGCGGTCCAATTTCCGAGTCGTTACAGCTTTCTTGCTATTAGTCTGCTTTTCGAGCATTTTGCTCTCATGCATCTTCTGGGCTTTTTGCCCTTAGTTTATTTCCGAGCATTTTGTTATTGTGCATCTTTCGGGCCTTTTTGCCCTTAGTCTGCTTCTGAACATTTTGCTCTCATGCATCTTCCGAGCTCCTAACCCTAGATTTCTATTCGAGCAATTTTCTCTTTATCGTCCGAGATCTTTGTCTCGTTGGTCTACTTCTGGGCTTCTTTAGCCCTCATTCTTTTTCTGAACCTTTTGGACTCATGGCCTTACTGGCATTTTCATGACTTAGGTTCATGAACTTTCCTTTATTTATAAAATTTATCTGCAAAATAAAAGATTGCACAAAGTATATATAGCGAGAATGCTTATTGTCAATTGAATAATATTTACTAATGGACATTGTATCGTGCAAGATACTTAGCTTCATAGTTTGGGCTCTTGGTCTTTCTTGGCGTTTACGAGAATCAGGCTCATGGCCTTACTGGTAATTTTAGAGATTCAGTCTCGTGACCTTACTGGTGATTATGGGGATTCAAGCTCGTGGCCTTACTAACGATTTTCGAGATTGAGACTTGTGGTCTTACTGGCTATTTTCGAGATTCAGACTCTTGACCTTACTGGCGATTCCAGACTTATTAATCTTAAACTTTCTTCTGATTTTTTTTTGCAAAATAAGAGGTTGTACATAGTATATGTAATGAGAATGCTTCTTGTTAATTGAATGGCAAGATACTTAGTTTCATATTTTAACTGAATGCAAATATTAATTTTGTCCAACTATATCATCTTATATGTTTTAAAAGAATCCAGTGAATAATATTTCTTATGCATAAATTACTCCACAGCTGTCAAATCATATAGCAACATGCTTTAAATACATAATCTTTTTCTTAGTGAATTCATGTTAATATTAATCACAGATGAGAGATTTTTAAGCTACTTCAATAGACTACCATGTTCGAGTTCATAGCTTTCATCTAAGATTGTAAGTTTAGTGATTAGTTCATGATAGCAAAATTACCTTGAGCTAAGGAAAGTAACTGAATACCTTGGGTAACTCGTGTGTGTCACCTCTCTTTCATGATTGATGGATCGCTCTTGTGCTGCTTTTTCTTCTCATATCAGTATCTTCCTCTATCTAATTTTAACCGTGTGACTTTTAGATGCAGCTGGTGATTTTCCAGGTCTTTTAACATCTCCCTTCCCTTTCGTCTTTCTTGTTGTTTGGCTATTAGCTTTTCTTGATTTGCCATATGGATCTCAATGGATTTTGTTTGAAGACTCTAGTGACAAAATAGTCTCCTTCACTTTCAACAGACGATGCCAATTAATGAAGTGAGATCCAATGGGGTATCCAGATGCGGACACTTGGACAGCGACTCGATTCGATGGGTTGATCATTAAACTGTGATTAGTTTCATAAGGTTCCTCCATACTTGATCTTGAGGAAGGAGACCTGCAAATATGAGAAGACGATCAGAGGTCCACCAAGGATGCCCCTGGCGGAGACCCTTCGACACTTAAGTTAGATTAAGAATTATCTGAGATTCATTAATATGAAGGGATAATAAATGATAATAAAGCATTTAAAAAGAATTTTCAGAAAGCATGTATTTTGAGAATTTTTCTGTGAGTGAGTGTATGAGAGAGAGATAACTTCTTGGGGAGACTGACCTATGAGAGAGAGAGCTAGCTTCTTAGAGAGGGAGAGCTTCCGAGAGAGAGAGATAGGCCCTCCCCTTCTGGGGCTAGATCCGTAATATATATAATGGATGGTCATTTTGATGGCAACCAACATCAAGTTCCATCCAATTGGGTGTGGCACCCTTTGGCAGGTGTGTTAGACGGCTTATAATTGCGGAGCAGGCTTAGCCCATACTATGTCTATCGTGTATGTTACGTTAGTTAGTCTTTCCACACGCATATTTAATACTTAAAAAGTGACTAGAGGGAATAACCATTATATTGAAGGTTGGCACCTTACTCTATTCTCGTCAGGCCGATCTCGGCTCGTTCAACCTATATAAAGGTAGGTTCCTTCCGGTCATTGAGGTCGGTTATTCCTGTATTCAATTGTCTCGTTTATAGTACGGACCTTTAAGTAGTCGGTCTAGTCATTTTGGACATTGGTGAAATCTGAGTAGCTGGAGGTCTGATCTTTATATTCCATTGGTTGGGCTTTTCCACTGCCCGATCAGACTGAATGACCTGATTCATGAGATTTTTCTATATTCCGTGTATACGTGTCACGATTTATATTTTTAATTTCAATTCATTAAATTGACGAATTGATAATATTTTCTTTTAAAAAACTCTAAATATTTTATATTCCGAATGAAATTTTTTAAAGTAATGAAAGACTTTTAAAATTTTAAATTTGTATTCGAAAGATATGGTGATTCTTTTAAAATAATAAAAAAAAACTCTAAATTTTATTCATCAAATTGGTACATTGAGAATGTTTTCTAATTAAAACCTTCAAATATCTTAAGAAATACTCTCTTCCTTTCAAATATTGCACGTTTTTACATTTGTTATAATACTCATGATTTACTTAATAAATAATAAAATTTTAATTTTTATATAATTTATTTTTTATATAATTTATATAGAGAGGTAATAAAATTAGAATTTAAATATATGAATAGTAGTTTTCACTTTTTATAAATCCTAAATAGTAAATCTATATTAATTCTTAACTAAAATTAGTTTCAATGTAATAATTTTAAATTATCATGAGTAATGTTAATAATTTAATTATTTCATATTCTTTCACTTATATATATATATATATATATAATTTTAAATAGCTGGAAGCACGGCTCTTTGCTTTTTTTTGTGGGCCTCTTCGTTCAGGGAGCTTGGCTTTCTACTATTTCTTCCGCACTTAGCTTTATTCTGCTTGGGTGTTTACATGTTGCGAGTCTGTCCGAACTGTGAGCCCATCTGTTTAGCGAGTTCGAGAGCTTGGATTTTTATTTTCGGTTTTTAAATGTCTCGAGCTCTTTAATGAGGTTGGATTTGCTTTCCTACTTCTGTGACCTAATACAGGCTATACTTCAGCTCGTCTGTTTGTTTTTTATTTTGCTTTAGTCTCTCCTTTGAGGGGAGACTTAGAGCCGTTATTTTTCTTTGTTGACCTTTCTCTTTTCAGCTAGGTTTGGCGGTGCTGATGGTCATTGTCTGGGACCAGTCACCTACCTCACTGAGGTTTTGTTTCCCTCTGAGCTCGATTTTGCGTAGCTTCGCTCGGAGTCTAGGCTTTTTAGCCTTACTGTCGCTTCCAGGCTCTTTGGCCTTTGCACGGGATTCAGACTCTTTGGTCTTACTGTCGCTTTCAGGCTCTTTTGGCCTTGCACGGGATTCAGGCTCTTTGGCCTTACTGTCACTTCGTCCTCTCAGCTTGGTTTTGTGGTGCCGGTGGTCATTTTTCGAGGCCAGTTACCTACCTCACTGAAGGCTCTTCTGTCCCTCTCAGCTCGATTTTGTGGTGCTGACGATCATTTTTCGAGGCTAGTCACCCACCTCACTGAGGACTTCAATCCCTTTCTTAAAAAAATACTCGAGATATATGGGAAGATAAGAATAGTATTTCTCATTTCATTCATATTTTCAGAGTATAGAGTATTACATTGTACCTCTTCAGGTGTTGGATACTCCAAGCATGAGGCTCTGGGTTCTCTTGTAGGTCTTCAATCCGGTATACTCCAGGTTTGACGACTTTAGTTATCCTGAATATTCCAAGCAGAGTATTACTTTGCACATATTTTCAATGACCTCTCTCACCCTCCTTTCTCGGGCTCTAATTGCCGGCTCCTCTTCTCTACCAGCTCCTCCACTCCCTTCTCTGGTCCTCCGACTACTTTGTTGGGGGATACGGTAGTTGAAGATGGGTTGGGGTTCAGTGGCATTGAACCCTTCAACTATAGGGGTACATTCAGTGGGGTATTGAGGCCCCTCTGTTGCAGCATCTGCCTCAGCCAATGAGCAGTGTTCTATAGCTGAAGAGCCATGGCTTAGAGTTCTTGGTCGGACAGGGGGTTCTGGGTGTATTCTCTATCGAGCTCGGTGAGGGATTAAACAGCACGGGTGGTTGGTTCGAGGGGATTGTAGGACTAGAGAAAGAAAACTGCTGACCTTCTTGAGCAGAGCTTAGGTCGTTTGGGATGTTTCTGGTATGGTTTTCGTTGTGGTTTGTCATGTGAATCTCAGTGGGTGTTATGGAAATGGAACTCCGATAACGAGAAGATCTCTTTCATTCCCACAGACGGCGCCTATTGATTTTTTGAGATCCAGAAAATAGGGTTTACAGTGTGTGTGTAAGCTTGGCTAGAGAAGATCACCTCCCTTCCCTTTTATCCCCTTTTCCTTTTGTCTGCTAGTGACGTATAACTGCCTCCCTGCTACAGTGCCACCTGTTCCTGTCACTCAGACCGTACGTATGTATGGGTCAGAGCATCCCTCCATGCCAGGCGGCCATTTAATTCCTTCTGGCGCGCGTGCTGACAGGGCTGCGAGGTGATTTGGCATGCTCTCCTTATCTCTTATCACGTCACCAGACTAAACTTTCTTTGGATAAGCCCGTGCGCGTGGTCAATCCGATCTACTCTATGTTTCCGAGTTGAATTGCGTGATGTTGGGCCAATTTATTTGAGTGTGACCTGATAGACTTTGTGATACGGATCCAATAGGGCAAATTTCTAACATTGGTGTGGAGCAAACTTATGTCATTCAAATGGATTTAAAAGGAGTTCAAAATCATATTCATATGATCCATATATATTTGGGGCGTGCTTCAACTCATATGGGCCAGATTTGGTGCAACACTTGCAATCATAGGGTTAGGGAACCTAATTAAACCTATGGGCTAAAACTACACAAAGGGAAGCCTAAAGTGAAGATCAAGAAAGGTTTTTGTGAAGATTCAGCTTTGTTATGATGGGCTTGCTATATTTTTATTATTTAAACACTTATTTTAATTTAGCTTTGTTTGAGCTTGTATTCTGGCCATATTTTATCTTTTAAGTTTTAGAATGTTTGGTCATGTTTTGGGCTTATGTTTTAATACTTGTAACAGCCCGCTTACCGGACCATCACCGGCACTAGGATCCAGATCGGCTTAACAATACTTGTGTGTTATTTTAGTGTGTGATTGGGCTTGGTCCTTATGTGTTTAAGTTAGGCCTAAGAAGAGTGTCTTAGGGTTTTATTTGTTTTTCTCCTTACTATATAAGGATAAGAAACAATTGTAAGAGACAGTTTTTAATTAAAATTTCAAAATTTTTTTCATGCTTTTGGCTTGTATTGCTTTGAGTGGGAGTGAGGATTTGCTTTAATCAATTGCACCTGGAATCTTGGCTAACTTATCAACTATTCGTTGTGGCGTTTGTCAGATTCTCATCTAAATCCTTCGATAATTGGTGTTTCAGCTTCTCTAAGTGTGGGGTGCCATAGGAGGTGGGTTTATCAAATTTTTGGATTTCATATCTACTTATAGGTGTGGGTTTGAGATTTGTGCCATAGGGTTCCGCGTCACTTTGGGCCTATATTCTTCTTCAAGACCCGACTTCTCCCTAGAGTATGAAAAACTCGACAGTCATCATTCACCATCTAAATTCTTAAAATTATCCACCTTGGAGGGGCTAATTCCAATTTTTATAATATTTTAATATCTATATTTATTTCAATAAATATGAAAAAAACTATGAATTCAATAATATGATCTTAGATTAAAAAAACCATAAATAGAGAAGGACAGCTAAGCATTAAAAAATAAAAAAAATGGTATTTAATTTATATAACCACACTTTCAAATATATCTAGATATATCTTTATTTTATTATTATTCTTAATAAAATCATTTAACTATAAATTTAATTTTATTTATCCATCAATTCATTATATTCAAAATTACCTTTTATCACAAATTATTTATAAAAAATATACTAATTAGTCCATTTAATTATACTCTAAAAATTACTCATTATATTTATATTATATATTATAAAGAATATTTTCATGGATAAAAAATAAAAAAAATGGTATTTAATTTATATAACCACACTTTCAAATATATCTAGATATATCTTTATTTTATTATTATTCTTAATAAAATCATTTAACTATAAATTTAATTTTATTTATCCATCAATTCATTATATTCAAAATTACCTTTTATCACAAATTATTTATAAAAAATATACTAATTAGTCCATTTAATTATACTCTAAAAATTACTCATTATATTTATATTATATATTATAAAGAATATTTTCATGGATAAAAGACTTTTCCACTCTAAATTGAAATATTTCTTTTTTCCATGACTATACTATATCGGATAAAAGTCATTCTCAGACAAAATTTTTCTCTTTAAATATCATATTTTTATTTTAATAATTTAATCGTTAATTATTAAAATTTTTTTAAATGTTCCAAGATTATTTAAGTTAATTTTAAAAATATTTTAATATATTTTAAAATTAATATGAGTTTAAACGATAAATATTTAATTATTAAAATTAATATAGAAATTAATTAATAATTTTTTAAAAAAATAAAATTTTAATATAAATATTTTTTAAATTTTTAAAGTTTTTCATACTATACTACTTAAATAATATTTTTTTAAAGGACGGCTGATAAAGGAAAAAAAAAGAAAGTAGGAAACAAGATTTGCATATAGAGAAAGCAATAAAAATAGTAGGCCATTATGAAAAAAAGCAGCATTTGCAATTTGGAAACTCAACTTTACCCACAGTAACAATTGAAAACCACCGCAAATTGATGGATGCGGTAAACAAAGTCAATATTTCACTTCAGTAGCCCTGCAATCTTATAGGCTCCAACTCACTAGGGTGTCTTCTAGCAGCAGACACAAGATTCCCTTATTTAATAAAAAATCTTTGGCAAAAAATAAAAATCAATAAAATATAAAAATAAATAAATAATCTACTATAGCGGCAGCAAATAGTCCAATAAGTTCATTTTCATCAACTCTCCCTATCTTCAGTTAAGCTTCCTTTTTGTCCATAAATTCATCCACATGCAAACGAATGGTTGCTCTTTCTGCCTAATCTCATTCTCTGCAACTTTTCCTTTTTCTACTGCCCTCTTTCACATCTTCCGAGCCATCACCTGCAGTGTCCATTACATCATTAACACATTATTCACATTCAACGACGATTCCTCTGTCCTAATATTTTTGCTTTTCTTATCGATTTGGTCGCCGGAAGAACTTCGGCTGCAGTTCTTGAATCTTTCTGATAATGCGTTGGCTGGTAAACTGCCTAAGAATTTGACTAGTCTGCAAAATCTTACAGTTCTTTCTTTAAGAAGTAATTACTTTTCTGGTTATGTTCCAAGTGGGTTTAATCCTATTGAAGTGTTAGATCTGTCTTCTAATCTGCTGAATGGATCATTACCTCTTGATTTTGGTGGAAGTAATTTGCATTACTTGAATCTCACTTACAACAAGCTTTCTGGGCAAATTTCACAGCCATTTGCAGAGAAAATTCCTCAGAATGCAAGCGTTGATCTCTCATTCAACAACTTAACCGGAGCAATCCCAGGATCTGTATCTTTGCTTAATCAAAAAACAGAATCTTTCAGAGGAAATGTGGATCTTTGTGGCAAACCATTGAAGAATCTTTGCTCAATTCCTTAAACTCTCTCCACTCCACCAAATATTTCAGCCATTTCACCAGCTATTGCAGTCATACCCAAACCACTAGAATCAACCCCAGTGGCAAACTCGTCTGCAGGAAACCAAAATACCACTAAACAAAATCAAACCCAAAACGGTCTGAAACCAACCACCATAGTGGCTATCGCGGCGGCAGATTTAGCCGGCATAAGTGTTCTCGCGATAACCATTCTTTATGCATACCATCTGAAAAAGAAGAAGAAGAAGAATATCGACCAAAACGACCAACCCCAACCAAAGAGCAAGCAGAAACTCCCGTCAGAAACCATAATATCAGAACTTGATCAGCCGGTGGAAACAAGAAAACCCACAACGTAGTCATGTCTAAATATTAAAGCAGAAGAAACACAGAAGAAGCAACAACTTCAGATAGCGACCACGACGGCGGTAACCAGAATGAAGTTATCAACATGAACCAGCACCGGCAGAAAGGAAGAAAGCTTGTGATGGTGGACGGGGAGACTGAACTGGACATGGAAACACTGCTAAAAACAACAGCATACACATTAGGAGCTAGCGGAGCATCCATAGTGTACAAGGCAGTGCTCGGAGATGGTACTACGTTTGCGGTGAGGAGGATAGGAGAATGTGGTGTGGCGAGGTTCCGAGACTTTGAGAATCAAGTGAGGCACATTGCCAAGTTACGGCATCCCAATTTGGTTAGGGTTCGCGGGATTCACTGGGGAGACAATGAGAAGCTTATCATCTATGACTATGTCTCCAATGGCAGCCTTGCAAGCTCCAGTTACAGTGAGTTCCATCTTCCTCTTCCTCTGTGTCCGTTGTTACGGTACGCGCTAGCAAGTTCCTCACTGTTTTTGCTAAAATGCGCATTTTGTTTCTCATGCTTATTACTTGCATTTAAAAAGAAAAAAAAAAAAAACAGGCACACATTGCAAAATTACAATGTTTATTTTAAATAATTAAGGGTTTAAAAATTATTATTTAAATTCATTACTTTTTTTAAAAAAATTTTGAAAATAGAAACCGCTCCTTAGATTTTCAGAGTGGGACCAAATGATTTTAGGGGAAATTCTAAGGTGAAAATTAAATAGACTATACATGTAACTATTTGTGAATTTAAAAAATTATAGAATATTTATAACACACAAGTAATTATACTTGTGAGAAATTTTATGCATACATGTAATTTATTATGATGAGTCTTAAAAATAAGACATTTTTTTATATGTGAGATAAAAAAGTTTTTATTGTTTTAAATAGAATAAATATTTAATAAGAATATTTTGTTAATTAATAGGTTGACTCAATATGTAAAAATAAATAAATTATTTAATCAATAAATTTTAACTTCTCAATTCTAAAAATTTGTTTAAAATTCTAAGATTTGAAATTCAAATATAAGTTATACAACTTAAAAAGTCAATTATACCAACAAGAAAATATTTTTAAACATACAGAAGATAGATTTTATTTAATTAATAGAGATAATTTTAATGTGAATTAATTGTTTATATTTGTAATTCCATCATAAACATAAATTAAACTTGTCACTGATGATCACAGTGATAGGTGACTGAGATTGTAATAATTTAATTTTAATTTTGGAAAAGTGGGTAAGGGAAGGCCAAGCCAAAATCAATTGTCACATTCGTAGAAAAACAGCTACTAGTTGAGCAGCTCTCTGCCTTTTTCTACTCCATAGCTAGCCCACATGTCTACTTTGCTTGTGATTTTTGGTCTCTCATTTGTCTCCGTGCACCTTTTTTCCCCCTTTAATTCCCTTCCATTTTAACTTTTAATCAATTACTCTATCTTTCAAAACCACTATAACTATTTAGTTTCTCTACAATTCAAAAGAAAAGGAGTAAGCAACTAATTTTTTTAATAAAACAAATAGAGAGATTAACATGATTATATTTCCTTTTGTGAATTCCAGGAAAACATAGTTCATCACCATTCATCTACCTCTTGCAGTCCGATTCAAGATAGCAAGAGGTGTAGCTCAAGGACTAACCTTCATTCATGACAAGAAATACGTGCATGGCAATATTAAACCAATAAACATCCTTTTAAACTCCGACATGGAGCCCATAATCTCCGATTTTGGGCTACACAGCTTGGTCTCCAATAACAACAATAATAGCTGCAAAGCTAGCAACTCCGGTCGTAATTTTGATAGCCAAAGATCCATCTCCACCTCACAAGACCTCACTATAACCTCCAGCCCCTATGCAACCCCTAACTCCACAACTAGTAGTACAATGCCATATCAAGCTCCCGAGTCCTTTAAGAACATAAAGCCAAACCATAAATGGGATGTGTATTCATTTGGCGTTATTTTTCTTCAACTTCTCATTGGTAGAGTTCTTTCAAATCGAGAATTGAGCCAATGGAGTGCCATTTTAATAGCAGAGAACAAGAACCAAGTTTTGAGGTTGGTTGACATGGCAATACGCGCTGACGTGGAGGCTAAGGAGGATGTCGTATTATCATGCTTAAAGCTAAGATTTAGTTGTGCTAGTTTTGCCCCACAAAAGAGACCAACCATGAGAGAAGCGGTTCAAGTTTTAGAGAAGATCCCTTAGAATGCAATGTTTTGGATATCATTGTTGGATTAAAGGGTAGAGCTTGGTTGCATCTTTTTTTGAATTGAAATGGTGCATTAGCAAAGAGAGGAATGTGGATATCTTATATGAGATTATGCATGCTAAATCCCTGGTTGAATTTGATTTATTAATCAACCTTCATCTAATTAGTTTTTATAGAATATAAACAATATATCACATGAATAACTCTCATAATCTTACTTTCATATTTGAAATAAACTACTATTCCAGGATTCAATGTGTTAAAGGATATTTCTAGGCTTGCTGCAAATAATAATCTGCCACTGAATGTGCTTTGGGCAAGAAGGCACTTAAATCGGAATTCTACGTGTAGTTTATGTGATGAAGTTGAGGAATCAAGTATACATGCTTTAAAGGACTTCTTGCATGCTAATCAAGTGTGGCATGTATAGTTTATATGAGAGTTTACTCGAGTATTTTTCCTTTGGGTTGGTACAAGTTAAATGTTGACGGGATATTAGAAATGTGAATGGCTAGGCTTTAGGGGTGGCGTGTTATGGGCTAGCAGTGGCAGCTCGTGTGGTGGTTTGGTTTTGCTTTTAAGCACGGGTGCAATTCAATTGTAAGTGCTGAGATACTAACCATAAAAGGAGTAGAATGGCATGTTATTATTTATGGAACATAATTACATAATAATATTAATTTTATTGTAATATATATAATTATAAAATAATATTAATTTTATAATACTAAAATTATATAGAGTCAATAATATATATATATTAATATTTATAATTATAAAATAAAATTATGCTATTAATCAATTTATTCTGCAATCAGGTTAATTAATTAATTTATTTTTCTTTAATAAATTATAAATAATTTAATATTCTCATATAATATTTAATAATAAAATAATATAATAACTTTAAATATTTTATATATATTGTTTATAATTTATAAAAAAATAAATTAAATAATTAATTTAGTGAAATGATTTTACATATGTTTTAATAGTATAATAACAGCATAATATTATAATTTTAAATATTTTCGTGTAATCCTTTTGCTATTAATTTTTATGGCACTTTTATATATTAAAAATATTTTTATAAAATATAATAACTATTTAATAATTTGTAGAATTATAAAATAATATTATTATGTGATTAAAAAATTACTGATATTATTTAATCACTGTATTAATTTATTAAAATAATAAAAAAATTTATTATTAAATAAATATATATAATATTATTAAATTAATTTTATATATCTAATCGCAATAAAATATTAATTTTAAAATCATGAAATTATATAACACATTAATTTTAAAATTATGAAATTATATAACACAGTAATTTTTTATTTAAAAATTAATAATAAAATTTATTAAATATTAATATATTAAAATTATAAAAATATTTATTATTATAAAAATATAATATAAATAATATTATTAAATTAATATAATATAAATATTTTATTATAATATATTATAATTAAAAAAATAAATACATGGCCGCCACTCTAAGGGGCGCCAATTATTATTTATTTTTTTGCTTTATTTCTAAGGGACTTAGACCATGATTTAATTTTTTTA
The DNA here is from genome assembly GCF_001659605.2 of Manihot esculenta. Lineage (NCBI taxonomy): Eukaryota > Viridiplantae > Streptophyta > Magnoliopsida > Malpighiales > Euphorbiaceae > Manihot > Manihot esculenta. Next base: position 15,418,107 of record NC_035167.2, read on the forward strand.
ATTATTAAAATATTATAATTATGTTAATTAATTAATATATTATTTTTATATAATATTAATTTAATAATTTTATTTATATTATATTTTTTTATTATAATAAATTTTCTATATTATATTTTAATAGATTAATATAATAATGTAGTTAAATGGTACCAGTAATTTTATATACGTTTTAATTATATAGTAATGTATTTCATAACTCTCTAAATATTAAGACTAATAATTATATACGACGGCATAATAGCAGTCTAATAAAAATAAAATTAATTTTTATAATTTTAAATATTTATATTAAAAAATTAATTAAATTCACTCTAAGGGGTTGGATTTTTTCCTATTAGATCCAGACTCAAAGGTGATCTGGTCTGTCTCACATTAGGGCCTGAAATGCTGGACAGATCGATCTAAAGGATTTTACGAGCTCTAGGCCGGTTCTGTTTTCTCGATGTCCAGCTTGGCTCAAAGTGGATGAGGCCAAGCGATCATCAAATATAATATTATATTATAAATAATTTAAAATAATTAATATTAATATTAATATAATTTTTATAATTATATTTATATAAATTTAATATATAATTGATTAAATACATATAATATTATATTATAAATAATTTAAAATAATTAATATTAATACATTAATAAAATATAATATAATATAATAATTAAAACTCCATGAAGATAAAGTCGAGGCAAAGAAAATTGCAGCCCGAACTGCCAATTACCAAGCAGTAAGGGGAATCCTGTACAGAAGGGGGAAGTCTAGCCCGTGGCTCCGATGTATAGGCCCAGAAGAGGCAGCCAGAGTTATGGAAGAGATTTATAAGGGAATGTGCGGAGCTCATGAAGGAGCAGAGACGTTGGCGAATAAAATTTTCATGCAAGAATACTACAAGCCCACAGTTAAGAAGGAGACTTGTTAGAAGATGTGACATGTGCCAGAGGTTCGCCAACGCAATCAATGTTCCATCCACCCCTCAATCCAGCATATCTAGCCCGTGACCATTCTCACAATGGGATATAGATACACTGGGACCTTTTCCCGAGACCACAGGACAGAAGAAGTTCGTAGTAGTAGCTGCGGAATATTTTTCAATGTGGCCAGAAGCTGAGGCAGTTCCCACTATCACAACAAGGAAAATGATAGATTTCGTCTGGGGCAACATCATCTGCAGATTTGGGATATCGAGGGTGCTTATATCAGACAATGGCAAGTAGTTCGACTGCAAGACCTTTAAGGAGTTTACAAGAAATATGGGCATATGGCACAAGTTCTCCTCGGTGGCCCATCCTCAAACCAACGGCCAGGCGGAGATTACAAACCGAGCTATCCTCCAGGAATTGAAGAAGCGACTGGATTGAGCAAAGAAGAATTGGGCAGATGAGCTCAATAGTATTTTGTGGGCATTCCGAACCACCCCTCGGACGCCAATGAAGGAAACATCCTTTGCATTGGTATTTGGCATTGAAGTTGTAGTTCTCATTGAGTTGCAAGTCCCCATTCACCGAGTCTAGTTCAATAACGAGGACACCAATTGATATAAGCATAATCAACAATACAAAAAATGATGAGCTACCATTGCCTTAAGGACCAATTACAAGGTTGAGATCCAAGATATGTTGAAATGTTGCAAGTTCATTTTGAAGTTGAAGAACAATCTGGCCATTTCAAGTCAATTAGGCCGAATGTGTCCTTATTGACAATTCAAATTTTATATTTATAGTGAGTAGTTATTTAGTAGTGGGTAGTTATTTAGTAGTTGGTAGTTAACCAGCAGTGGGTAGTTATCTAGTAGTAGATAGTGGCATAGATCATGGATCCATGCAGAGTAGTGGGTAGTGGCATAGATCATGGGTCCATGCATAGTAATAGGAAGTGACAAAGATTATGGGTTTCTATTTAGGTTATATAAAGCATCTCTTTTTCCATATTATATAAATTATCAATTATTCAGTACAATTGCTTTACGCGATTCTTCTTTGAGAGCTTAAGAGAGATTTTGGTTCTTGACATTGCATCACGAATAAGATTTGATACTAACTTGTATGGTTTTTATTCTTACTGCTCTTAAAATCAATCAGTTATAAGTGTTCTTAATTGCATGTTAATTAAGGGTGCTTTAGATTGGGAAATTATTTTTCTGAACTAAGTTCCTTTTTATTAGGGTATATATCGTTTTAGTCTTTAATAGGCTGTGATTCTGCATCAATTGGTATCAGAGTCTGACTTAGTAATAATTTCTTAACTATCCTTTGTGTCTTTTCTTCAATTTTTCATACTCTTTCCATTTGGGATACCTATTAGAGTCGAATACATTGTTTAGTTGCTGTTCAAATCTAATTTTACCCTAAATTCTTGTTTAGGCGGAATTACTACATTCAGTGGTTTGGTTTGTGCTTTCTGCCCTAATTCGTATACTCCTATTCTAACACTCTTAGAATAGTATTTCTAGTGTTTTACTTTAGTCCATATAAAAAAAACAAAAAGAAGAAAAAAAATAAGAAAAGAAAAAAAAATTCTGCAACTTTGGGTCAATTGTTCAAACTTCGTTCTGATATTGATACCTACTGATATAAATCAATCCGTTTGTTCATTTTGGTCAATTTGCATCTAGTATTATTTTCTATCTTTTTTGTTAGGTCTTTCCTTGCTTTCCTTATTATTTGAATCATACAAGTTTGGCTTATGAGTCTTTATTCTGAAGTGCACTTTTGAGATACCAAGTGAGTGCTTCAAAGTTAAACACGTGAGTTGAGAGAATTGTGAATTTTTCTATAATGTCTCGGCATAATACTGGTGATACTTCTGACTCTACGTTTGATCTTAAAGATATGTATAAAGTTTTCATGGATAGCTTTCAGAAGCTAAATTTGAGAATGAATAACCTTGAGGACAACCTTAGATCCTCAAAGGGCAAGTCCAATCAGGGGGATGATGATACATATGATCCATCCTATGAAGAGGAAAATGTAGCACAATCAGCCCCCTTCCGAGCTAGAAGGTTCAATGATCGTGTACCCTATGCAGATAACAATATGAACTCCATCAAGATGAAGATTCCAAACTTCAATGGTGATGCTGATGTTGATGCCTATTTAAAGTATTCAATGCTTTAAATGTAAAGGACGTGGGCATTATGCCAATGAGTATGTTAATAAACGTGCCATGATAGTGAGGGATTTTTGGTCTGCCTTTTTCTACTCCATAGCTAGCCCACATGTCTGCCTCATAATTCTTACTTTGCTTGTGATTTTTGGTCTCTCATTTGTCTCCATGCACCTTTTTTCCCCCTTTAATTCCCTTCCATTTTAACTTTTAATCAATTACTCTATCTTTCAAAACCACTATAACTATTTAGTTTTTCTACAATTCAGAAGAAAAGGAATAAGCAACTAATTTTTTTAATAAAACAAATAGAGAGATTAACATGATTATTTTTCCCTTTGTGAATTCCTGGAAAACATGGTTCATCACCATTTCATCTACCTCTTGCAGTCCGATTCAAGATAGCAAGAGGTGTAGCTCGAGGACTAGCCTTCATTCAAGACAAGAAATACGTGCATGGCAATATTAAACCAACAAACATCCTTTTAAACTCCGACATGAAGCCCATAATCTCCGATTTTGGACTACACAGCTTGGTCTCCAATAACAACAATAATAGCTGCAAAGCTAGCAACTCCGGTCGTAATTTGGATAGCCAAAGATCCATCTCCACCTCATAAGTCCTCACTATAACCTCCAACCCCTATGCAACCCCTAACTCCACAACTAGTAGTACAATGCCATATCAAGCTCCCGAGTCCTTTAAGAACATAAAGCCAAACCATAAATGGGATGTGTATTCATTTGGTGTTATTTTTCTTCAACTTCTTATTGGTAGAGTTCTTTCAAATCGAGAATTGAGCCAATGGAGTGCCATTTTAATAGCAGAGAACAAGAATCAAGTTTTGAGGTTGGTTGACGTGGCAATCCGCGCTGACGTAGGATGCCATATTATCATGCTTAAAGCTAGGATTTAGTTGTGCTAGTTTTGCCCCACAAAAGAGACCAACCATGAGAGAAGTAGTTCAAGTTTTAGAGAAGATCCCTCAGAATGCAATGTTTTGGATATCACTGTTGGATTAAAGGGTAGAGCTTGGTTGCATCTTTTTTGGAATTGAAATGGTGCATTAGCAAAGAGAGGAATGTGGATATCTTATATGAGATTGTGCATGCTAAATCCCTGGTTGAATTTGATTTATTAATCAACCTTCATCTAATTAGTTTTTATAGAATATAAACAATATATCACATGAATAACTCTCATAATTTTACTTTCATATTTGAAGTAAACTACTATTCCAGGATTCAATGTGTTAAAGGATATTTCTAGGCTTGCTGCAAATAATAATCTGCCACTGAATGTGCTTTGGGCAAGAAGGCACTTAAATCGGAATTCTACATGTAGTTTATGTGATGAAGTTGAGGAATCAAGTATACATGCTTTAAAGGACTTCTTGCATGCTAATCAAGTGTGGCATGTATAGTTTATCATCAAGCAAACATTTTGTATTTTGGTAAGGAATTTATAACCATTTCTTTCTTAGTTTAATGTTAATTTATGTTGAGATGAGATGAGATAGCCATCTTTAGGAATGTAAATTAGTAGGGCATCCGCGAAAATTAGTCAATCTTCTCCTTCTTAAAACCATAAGTACTCCAAAAATGAAGAACAGAAGGAAAAAGCCTCCTATTCCTGTTCCAATATTCCCGATAGGTCCATTTCATAAGTACTGTCCAACTTCTTCAAGTAGCAAATAACAATACCCATCTTTGGAGTTGTTAGGATGAATCCCAATCCCTCTCTCCCTCTTTCCTCCACTCAGAATCAACCACCACCTGCATCACACCCCGTCCAACCCTAAACATCCAAACACTGTAGACCTTCAACCTCTACCCTGTCTCAGAATCTCCCCTCCAAACCCGGCCTCTATTTATTTTGAGAATTTCCCCTGGAATTGGAGTGCAAAATCCCTGTGTAATGCCTTCTCAAAATTTTGTATTATCTCCGAGGTTTTCATCCCAACAAATTGAGCAGAAGAGGAAGACGTTACGGATTCATCATAACAAAACCTGTCACTCATATTCAAGGGCTTTTTACCCGCTCAAGTGGATCGAAATAAAAACTGACTCTACAAATGCAGTAGTAAAGAATAATTTAAAAGAAAATTACATTATCGCACTACTTGCCGAATTTAAAATGCGAAATTTTGTATTTCAAAATTTAATTTTTAATTAATTAATTATTATATTATATTTTATTAATTTAATTTATTTAATTATATATTAAATTTATATAAATATAATTATAAAAATTATATTAATATTAATATTAATTATTTTAAATTATTTATAATATAATATTTATTTTATTAATTATATAATTTAATTAATTATATATTAAATTTATATAAATATAATTATAAAATTATATTAATATTATTATAAATATTAATTATTTTAATTTATTTATAATATAACATTATATCTTTCATATTTATTATTTTATTTTATTATTTTTATTATAATTAATTTATAAATATTTAATTGAAATAGTAATAAGTTTTATAATTTTTTTTTATTTTGAAATAGTAAAAGGTCTGAAGTTTTGAAGTTTTTTTGTAGGGGTTGTTAGTTGTATAATTTTTTAGGAATTTTATAGTAATAAAAATAATAAAATAAAATGTTAAATATAAAAAATATAATGTTATATTATAAATAAATTAAAATAATTAATATTTACAATAATATTAATATAATTTTATAACTATATTTATATAAATTTAATATTTAATTAATTAAATTATATAATTAATAAAATAAATATTGATGTTCTGAAATGGCATAAAATAAGGTTTTACGGTGTGTGTAAGCTTAGTTGGAAAGGAAAGTGCTCCTCCCATTTTATTCCTTTTCTTTTGTTCATTAGCGACGCCTAACGATTTTTCTGTTACAGTGCTACTCGTCTTTGTCACGTAGATGTGCATATATAGAAGCGTCAAATCACTTTTTCATGCCAGACGATGATTTAATTTTTTGGCGCACATGCAAGCGCGACTGCAAAGTGACTGTGCCGGTTATTCTTCATCAGTCATACCACCGGACTGGATTTTTCCCTATTAGGTCCGGACTCACAGGTGATCTGGCCTGTCTCACGTGTCTGAATCAGGGCCTGAAATGCTGGACAGATTGATCTAAGGGATTTTACGAGCTCTAGACCGGCTCTATTTTCTCGATGTCTAATTTGGCTCAAAGTGAATGAGGCCAAACAGTTATCAAATATAATATTATATTATAAATAATTTAAAATAACTAATATTAATATTAATATAATTTTTATAATTATATTTATATAAATTTAATATATAATTAATTAAATAAATATAATATTATATTATAAATAATTTAAAATAATTAATATTAATAAATTAATAAAATATAATATAATATAATAATTAATTAAATAAAATTAAATTTTAAAATGCTGAATTTCACCTTTTAAATTGTGCAAGTATATTATTGAACTTTTTAAAATTATTATTTTTTAGTGTCTCTAATTCTACTGCTGTAAAGTCGATTTTTATTTATTCTGAGAAAAAATATTTTTCGGACCAAAATTTAAATTTTTTTCTCGTTGTTTTAAACTTGAAAAGGTAAAAAATCCCATATTCAAAGTCTCTTGGAATCATTAAACAATTTATGGATTGGAAGCTTCAAGTTGAGAGCTTTCTTGTCAAGATACGCCCACGCACACACTTTTTTGGACCATAAAAGGAGTTTCGAGGAAAGAATGAATAACACTAAAAAAAAGCCGTTTCAAAAGCCTTGATATGCAGAAGAAGAATTTGAAGAAGGTGAAGTCTTTCTACAAATGGTTGATGCAAGAGATTTTGACATATGCAGAAATCGTTTCTGCTCTCAAAGAATATACATAACTGATTGGGCATATGAAGCTCCGAATGAAGTGGTGAGAGAAAACAAAAATTGGTTGGATTGCTTTGCGGTGGGAACTTTACAGGATGTGCTATCCACCACAAATCTTTTGGATCATTTCATGGCACAAGAGGTGTTCAATATCAAAGTCATTGCACTTGGAGGAGACAAGGTTCTCTTAACCTTTGACTCAATTGAAACTATGAATTGTTATTTAAATGAGAGGGGGATTGGTTATCTCAATGGTTACTGATATCAAACCATGGAATGCAACTCTCACACCCCAAAATAGACTTATTTGGCTAAGACTCCAAGGAGTCCTTCTCATGATCTGGTGTAGGCATTTTTTCGAATGGATTGGATACATTTTTGGTAATCTAATTACCATTGATGGCCCTTCTCAAACCAAAGCCAGGTTGGATTTTGCTCGCATCCTAGTGATCACAGAACCGCAAGAAAAAATAAACAAACTTGTTCCAGTTGATTTTGAGCATATTCGTTACCATGTGAGGGTATCTGAAGAACCATGTCATGAACTTGTAAAGCAGTATCCTTCGTCGTTCTGCAAGAACATTGATCCTTCAACCAGCAGTATTTCTCCATCTCCAACGCCACAATAAAGGGATGATGATGATGTGGACCCTTTGGAAAATTTGAATGGTGCAAACATTAATGTGGGGGCCAATTCTTCCCAAAAAGATCCCACATAAGCATCAGTCGCTAATGCAGATAATACATGCGTCTCTTCTGAGAATTTCTATGGCACGCAAGTGGTTTTCGAGAAGCCAAACGACTGATCATTCTCCAAGAATTAAAAAAGCCATGCATCTTTCCTTAAACTCTTGTAGCCACCATGACTTTAATAGTCCTACTACAACTCTCACTCCTGATCCCAATATTTCGGCGCAAGCATCTGCTGAACTGGTAGTTATTGGCATGTGTTCGCAACATGAGCAAAATTCTTCCCTGAATATTGGGGACTTGGAGAGGACCCCACTTCCGCAGAAGGACAAGGAGGCAAAGAATCTTGACATCTCTACACACATTAGACCTTATGAAGAAAACCCATCTGCAAAATGAATCTGAATCCTTTTCCAAGCCCACGTCTCCACCTGTAGAGTTTGGGGTAAGCTTACCCTCCCTTGGATAGTAATATGGGGTTTTTTTGCCAAATTAGGGGTGGGAGAAAGAATTATTTGTAGATTTAAGGTTGAAGAAAAATTATTTATTGATTTGGAGTTGGACTGACCGAAAAGATAATTTGGCGTTTATTTAACAGGCGTTAGAGCCTAGCGTCATTTAGAATGGCGACAACTATTATTTTATTTTTTTAAGAATGGTTTGGTGTCAGGCCATTTTTTATTTTTTTTTTATTAAAATATTATAATTATATTAATTAATTAATATATGAGTTATTTTTCTTTAAGAATGGCCAGGCCATTCTTTATTTTTTTATTTTTTATTTATTAAAATATTATAATTATATTAATTAATTAATATATGAGTTATTTTTTTTAAGAATGGCCAGGCCATTCTTTATTTTTTTTTATTTATTAAAATATTATAACTATATTAATTAATTAATTAATATACGAGTGTATAAATATTTAAAATTATAAAAATTAAATTTATTTTTATTGGACTGGTATTATGCAATCCTACATGATCACAGAATAATATTAATATTCTAATACTTTGGAGAGTTATGAAATATATTATTATATGATTTGATAACCGAATTTCTCTCACTTTATAGGAGGTTAAACCCGAAAAAGTGAAATAGATCTAAAATCTTAAAAACCCACTTCATTCAGAATATCAGGATTAAATATATAAAAGATTAATGGTACTACTTAATTATAAAATTATTATATTAATCTATTAAAATATAATATAAAAAATTTATTATAATAAAAAATATAATATAAATAAAATTATTAAATTAATATTATATAAAAATAATATATAAATTAATTAATATAATTATAATATTTTAATAATTAAAAAAAATAAATTATAGTTTGACTACTTATAAATAAACAATAAAATAAATAATAAATAATAAAAAAATAAATAATGGCCGGCGCTATTTAAAGTTGTGGTGTGTTTTTATTTTTTTAATTATTAATATATTATAATAAAATATTTATATTATATATTTAATAATATTATTTATATTATATTTTTATAATAATAAATATTTTTTTATAATTTTAATATATTAATATTTAATAAATTTTATTATTAATTTTTAAATAAAAAATTACTGTAATATATAATTTTATAATTATAAAATTAATGTTATACTGTGATTAGATATATAAAAATAATTTATTGTAATTAGATATATATAAATAATTTAATAATATTATATATATTTATTTAATAATAAAATTTTTTATTATTTTAATAAATTAATACATAATACTGTTGTTAAATAATATCATTAATTTTTTAATTATATAATAATATTATTTTATAATTTTATAAATTATTAAAATTTTATTAAAAAATTAAATAAAAAAATAAATAATGACCTAGCTCGGGTTAGATCATTTAGGGGTGAGCATTCGGTCGGTTCGGTTCAAAACCGAACCGAACTGAATAAACCGAAAACCGAAATTTTAGTTTTTATGAAAACCGAACCGAACCGATTTTGGTCAGAAACCGAATCGAACCGAACCGGTCTGATTCGGTTCGGTTCAGTTCGGTTTGATCGGTTTCGATTTTTAATATTTTTTTAATTTTTTACTCTTTATTTTTAGTATTTTAAAATTTAATTAAAATATTTTAATTTTAATATAATTTAATTTCTCTATATTATTGAAAAAATATATTATTATCCCAAATCGGTTCGGTTCGGTTTTTTCGGTTTTTTTCTGATCAAAACCGAACCGAACCGAAATAACCGGAATTTCTGAAATGTAAAACCGAACCGAACCGAAATGTATAAAAAACCGAACTAAATTTTCAAATCGATTCAGTTCAGTCGGTTTTTTCGGTTTGAACCGGATTCTGCTCGGCCCTAAGATCATTCTTAATAAAAAAAACATAATTGCTGACTCCATTTTAAATGGTGTCTCTTGCACTTATCAAATCAGCGCGAAACCCTTTTTTCAGCCACTACTAAGCAATTCAACTCTAAATCAATAAATAATTCTTGTCTTTTTCTCTCATCCCTAATTTCACAAAAACGCCAGTAATCTGCCCCTTTCTCACTTCAAAGTAAATCGCATTTTGAAACAAAAAAGAACCAAAAGGTTAACAGTAGATTTATGGGATTTATATCCAAAAGTGGCGTTCAGTGGGAAACTAAAATCGAAAATTAAAGGAGGAAACTCCCCTCTCTGCTTTGCTTCAGACAGTGATATCAGAAGGAGAAATCAAGTTCTGCGTAAACAACTCGTAGAAAATCAAGCTCAGAAATCTCAGACCTCTTGCCAGTTTTACCTGAAAAAGAAGCAACCCTCACTGTGAAGTTGGGAAGAGAACTCAGTTTAGTTTTTAGAGGGGGTGATGATAGAAACCTGATTCAATACCTGGCTGACCATATTTCCAAGGATATGGAGCTCTGCTAAAATACATGATAAGTCTTTTCTAGCTTTGATTTTTTTTATTTTTTCTAGTTTCTTTCAGCACAGGTGTTTGCGTCATTTCTGTTTGCTCCAATTTGTTTGATCTTTAGGTAGCTTGCTTTTCATAGATCTATTAGGGAATTGGAGGATCGTGTAAAAAAAAATATTTTTAAAGGATCTCATACAGTAATTCAGAGTGGAGTGTGTAGCCATCGTTGAAAGTATAAGTGAACTGGTCTCTTTCCCTTTGTTAGGAATTTATGGGGTATGGACATTTTAGATTGGTTCTTTGTTAGCTCCATGGGTCAATCTGGTGGCATAGCAATGATCTAGAATGAGGTCTGATGGCTTTGTGGGAAGAATTAAAAATGTACTTAGCAATATAAATGAACCTGTTATTTTAATGGGTGACTTTAACTAGGTGCTCAATCTAACAGAGAGAAAAATCATATATTTCTCAATAACAGGGATGACAAATTTTCGATCTTTTATTATTTCTTTAGAGATGATAGAAGTTACACTCATTAGCAAACGATACACCTAGCGAAATGGAACATCAATGAGCAAGATTGACAAAGCTTTTGTGTTGTTTCAGTGGTTTTAATTCTTCTGAATACAACTGATCTTAATGGGCCGAAACTTATGCGTTTCTTAGACGCTTTGTGGATCTTGCCTGGTTTTATTGATGTGGTCAAGAAGCCTTTGGTCTGAATTTCATAGCACCATGGATCGCTCCCTAACTTTTTTGAGACAGAAACTGAAGATCTAGAATAAGGTCTTTGGGCTCATAGATTACAGATTATCCTCCTTGAGATCAACTTCAGATGACTGGAAAAAAGTTGCTGAAACAAGACTCTCCAACAGTGAAAATCAAACAGTGAACACTCCGTCCTTATCTTAGCTTAGATGGAATGTTGATGCTTCTTGAGTATAATCAAATGAAGCTGAATGCATAACTATCCAGAAAGCCTTACAAATTTCAAAAGATTTCCTTGATGATTGCTGCTCACATGATCAGCTTTTATTGAATCTATTTCAAAGAACGTTACTATTTGGCAAAGTAGGGCATATATCATACTGAAGTTTTATGGCAAGACTTTAATAGGATAGTATTTTTGAGTTAGTTTTGTAATCTTTTGTTTATTTTCTTTGTTTCTTTGGGAACATTTGTCTTGGTCTTGTTGCTTGTTTTCTTTTGCAATGTATCAAGTTTTTGTTTCTCACCAGGTTTTTTCTCTTAGCATGCCACAATCTAGCCACATCCTAGATTGGGTGTTTTGGGTTGATCTACTGATCATGATTAGTATGGATGTATTTATGTTAAGTTTTTCCTGGTTATAAATAAAATAAATATTTTTTTATCAAAAAAAAAAATACTGAAAGGGTTGAACAATGCAGGAGGCTCTAGCGGAGGTTACAATCTAACTTGTAAGCATATCCTCTAAACCAGGTGCTTTTAGCTGAGGAAAGGATTTTATTTCAACATTGCAGAAGGCTTTTGAGGAAGGAAGAGGAGTTCTATAGGTAGAAAACAAGAATGTGCTAGATTAATCTAGGGGATGCCAACACTAGGTTCTTCCACAACTCTGTAAAGATAAGAAGAGCTAGAAATAAAATAACTAGAAACACTATTAAGGGATGTATCTTTGATCAATGTGGGATCAAGCAAGCAATGGTAGAATTTTATAAAAGCCTCATTGGAACAGATGAACATAAGAGATCGTATGCACCACTAGAGGTTACAAAAGCAGGATCTGTTGTTAATGAGGAGGAAGCTAATGGGTTATGCATGTCTATTATAGATAGGAAGTTAAGAGTACATTATAGACCATAGGGAATGACATGTTGATGCGGAACCCTATGGCACAAGCTTCAAACCCAACGCACAAGTAGATATGGAATCCAAAGATTTGATAAACCCACCTCCTATGGCACCCTACACTTAGAGAAGCTGAAACACCAATGATCGAAGGATTTAGATGAGAATCCGACAAACGCCACAACGAATAGTTGATAAGTTAGCCAAGATTCTTGGTGCAATTGATGAAAGCAAATCCTCACTCTCACTCAAAGCAATACACGCCAAAGGCATGAAAAGAATTCTGGTAATTTTTTATTCAAAACTGCCTCTTACAAGTGTTTCTTATCTTTATATAGTAAGGAGAGAACAAATAAACCCTGAGACTCTTCTTAGGCCTGACCGAACCACATATAAGACCAAGCCCAATCACACACTAAAATAATATATCAACTCATAAGTATTAAAACAAAAGCCCAAGATATGACCCAACACTCTAAAACTTAAAAGATAAAATATGACTAGAATACAAGTCCAAACAAAGCCAAAATAAAATAAGTGTTTAAATAATGAAATATAGCAAGCCCACCATGATAAAGTTGAATTTTCACAAAAGCCTTTCTTGATCTTCACTTTAGGCTTCCCTTTGTGTAGTTTTAGCCCATATATTTGATTAGGCTCCCTAAGCCTATGATTGCAAGTGTTGCACCAAATCTGCCCCATATGAGTTGAAGCACGCCCCAAATATATATGGATCATATGGATATGATTTTGAACTCCTTTTAGATCCATTTGAATGACATAAGTTTGCTCCACACCATTGTTAGAAGTTTGCCCTATTGGATCCGTATCACATGTCCCTTAGCATTGATGATTATAATAGTTTTTTCTTTAAGAAGGCATAGGATACTCTTAGTAGAAGTATACTGAAGCAACAAGAGAGTTCTTCACTATATGGAAGTTACTTAAACAGTTTAACTCAACCACACTTACCATTGTACCAAACAACCAAAATCCTGCTAATATATTTGATTATAGGCCTATAGCCTACTACATTGTGGTGTATAAGACTGTTACCAAAATATTAGCTAGCATAATGGGAGGGGTTTTAAGTAGAATTTTAGCCATGCATAATTTTCTTTCATACCAGGGAGAAGAATTATGGATAATATACGGTTATACATGAGCTTGTAAAAAATTAGCATAGGTGGACGGTGATGCTTGTTGTGCTCTGGAAATTGACTTAAGGAATGCTTATGACTCAGTTAATTGGGATTTAATTGAAACAATAGTATTAGGCCTTGTTAGAGTGAACATAATTTGTATATAATTATAGGAGATTACGTAATCATAGGCTAATTGATTAATAGAGGATTATTAGGGGTTGCCTTAACAAGACCTTATAATCTGTATATATACCCACTTACTTCAATGGAAAAATATATTGAAATTATTCAATTATCTTGTTATATGGTATCAGAGCCATTTTCGTAGAGATTTAATTTTTTCTCTCTCGTCAAGTTTTAAAATTTTGGAGACTTTCTTTTGTGTTACCCATCTAGGGTAATATTGTCTCTCACCGTCCACCTAGGGAGGATGCCGAAGTTGCCTTGTAGCCCCCTTGTCAGATCTGTGGTTCGTTTACCGTTTGGGTGTTGGATGGAGGCTTTTTTTTTATACTGTTCACTGGATTAGGTTTTGTTATCTTTATTTAATTCGTTTGAAGGTATAGGAGTATAGAGTTTTGGTTGAAATGATTTTTGATAGTAAGTCCCATATTATTAAAATTATCCCAACGTCTTCAATAGCGGTTGAGACAGGTAAAATGTATTTTATTTCCTCTTCATATAAATGGGTTATTGATTCTGTTGTCACGGATCACATGACAGGTAATCCTCATATTTTTACTAGTTTTCGATTTCATAAAGCACATTCTCCTATTATTATAGCTGATGGATCAACTTATAATGTTGAGGGTTTTGGGACTGTTAAACCTACTCTTTTTATTACCCTATCATCTGTGCTAAGTTTACATAATCTTGCCTTTATTTTAATAACTGTGAGTAAACTTACCAAAGACCTAAATTGTTGTGTTTCTTTTTTTCTTAATCATTGTCTCATTCCGAATCTTGTAACGGAGCAGATTATTGGTAAAGGACATGTATCTGAGGGTCTCTATATTTTGGATGCATGGGTACCTCAGTCTGTTGCTTGCTCCAGTGTCGTATCTCCGTTTGAAGCATATTGCCAGTTGGAACACCTTTCTTTATCGGTTTTGAAGAAGTTATGCCCTCAATTTCATGAGGGATCTTTATTGGAATGTGAGTCATGTCATTTTGCAAAACATCATCAAAACTCTTTAAGTCCTAGAGTCAATAAATGAGCTGAGTCTGCTTTTGAATTAGTTCATTCAGATGTTTGGGGCCCATGTCCGGTTGAATCTAAGACTGGATTCAGATATTTTATCACTTTTGTGGATGATTACTCTAGAATGATTTAGATTTATTTAATGAAGCATCGTTCAGAAGTGTTTTCTCATTTTTCTACTTTTTGTGCTGAAATCAAGATTCAATTTAATGTTTCTATAAAAATTTTGCGAACCGACAATGCTAAAGAATATATATCAGAATCATTCTAGGCTCTAATCAACATGGTATTCTTCACCAATCATCATGTGTTGATACACCCGTTCAAAATGGGGTAGCTAAAAGGAAGAATCGACATCTCCTTGAGACTACTAGAGCTTTGTTGTTTCAAATGCAAGTTCCTAAGCAATTTTGGGTTAATGCTGTCTCTACTACATGCTTCTCATTAATCGCATGCCCTCCGCAATACTAAAGGGTAATACTCCTTATAATGTCCTCTTTCTTAAAAAGCTATTATTTCCTCTCGAACCACGATTATTTGGCAGTACTTGCTATGTTCGGGATGTCAGACCTCATGTTACTAAACTTGATCCTACAGCTTTGAAGTGTGTTTTCTTGGGATATTCTTGCCTTTAGAAGGGGTATCGGTGTTACTCTTCAGACCTCAACAAGTATCTGGTCTCAACAGATGTAGTCTTTTTCAAGCAAGTTCCTTTTTATCCTGTTGTACAAACTTCTCCTGATCAAGAGGATGATGATGAGTGGCTCATCTATAGAATCATATCTGATGGTGGGACCTCTTCAAGTATGTCTTCTACTGTACAATCTGATGGTAACATTCCTCCTAATACTCAGCCTCCTGTTAAACCGTCAGTTGTTCAAGTTTACTCTCGGAGATCAGTACCTAATGATACATGTCCTGCACCAGAATCTTCTTCGCCATCAGATCCACCACCGAGTGACCTTGACCTCCCCATTAGTCTTTGTAAAGATAAACAACAGTGTAAATCTATCTATTCTGTTGCTAACTTTCTGTCTTATGATCACCTGTCTCCTTCTTCTACCTCCTTAACTGTCTCTCTAGATTCTATCTCTTTGTCTAAGACAGTTAAAGAGGCCCTACCTCATTCTGGATGGCGTGATGCAATGTTTGAGGAAATGAAGACTCTAGATGAAAATCATACTTGGAAACTAGTTGATTTACCCTCTGGCAAGAAGGCCACAGGCTGTAAATGAGTTTTTGCCATCAAAGTCAATCCAGATGGCTCTATAGCGAGGCTTAAGGTCCGTCTTGTCGCCAAAGGTTATGCTCAAACTTATAGCGTTGACTATTTTGACACTTTTTCTCCTGTGGCAAAAATGATCTCAGTTCGCTTGTTCATCTCCCTAGTTGTTTCTCAGCATTGGCCTTTACACTAATTAGATATCAAAAATGCATTTTTACATGGTGACCTCCAAGAGGTGTATATGGAGCAAGCATCGGGATTTGTTACTCAGGAGGAGTATGGGAAAGTCTGCCATTTGAAGAAATCTTTGTATGGTTTGAAGCAGAGTCTTCGTGTATGGTTTGACAGGTTTAGTGAAATTGTTCAAAAATTTAGATTGAAAAAAGCAAGTGTGACCATTCAGTCTTCTATAGAAATTCAGATACTGGTATTATTCTCCTTGTTATATATGTTGATGATATTGTTATTATAGGGAATGATAGTATAGGGATCTTGATACAAGCAAGGAAATAATACGATACTTCAAAGATTTAAAATTGAAAACTCCAAATCATGATAAATCAAGTTACAATCGCTTAATTCAAGACTTACGAGATGAGAACTATATTTGGGAAGCATGGGAGAATAAGGAAACAAGTCACACTCTTTTCAACATATGTGGATACACAACATAATTTTAAATCGTGTAATGCATGTATGACCAAATTGCATTTAAGCCTATTTTATTATTTTGGTATTTTAGTATTTTGTGAGATTTATTTTAAATTAATTTGGCCTATATTATAAATCAAATTCATGCAGCCTATATTAGAAGTCAAATTCATGCAGCCCATTTAGGAAAGAGATTTCTCCAAGATAATTTAGGAAAATGATCTTTAATATAATTCAGGTTTGATTATTTGACTAGATACCCTTCTTATATTGTAATTACACCTTCCTACAATAGGATTAGGGTTTTGAAGGCTATAAAAACACCCTTAAGGTGACAGCCACAATTAGCCAATAAATAAAGATGATGTTATGAACAATATTTGATTTTTCTCCATTATTTATCAACTTATCAAGGTTTAAACTTATGGCGTTTTAATATGGATTTCCTCCATACTTAGTTAACTTATCTCTTCTTGTGGCTTCTCTTCTTGTGGCGTTCTCGAAGCTGGAATCGTTTGATTATCTATGTTTCTAATCACATTAGTTGGTTATGGGTGTGGTAGAGCAACATTCGCTCCATTATCTATGTTTCTAATCACATTGGTTGGTTAGGAGTGTAATAGAGTAACTTTTTGGAAGATATCTTCGCTTTATTTTCTTATCAAGTTGTGTGACGAGATTTTTTATCACAAGTTGATTCTGGATTCCGCATTAATTGGTATCAGAGCATGGTGATAGATAAATTCTTATTTATCTATATTTATTTATTTCGTAAGTTTTTTTTTATTTTTTTACTCTATCTTATTTTTTTTCTATTTCAGTTTATCTTATAGTTTCTCTCAAAAAAAATAAGAAAAAAAATAAAGAAAAAAACTTCAGTTATATAAAAAAAAGAAGAAAAATTTTTATTAGTAGTGTGAATTTTTTTTTTTTAAAAAAGTGAGATAAAAAAAATAGTGAAAAAAAAAATTATTTCATTAAATAAAAAAAAGAAGATGAGAGAAGCCAAAATTTAGTGTTTTATTCGAGAAATGTCAAATTGAATTCAAAGAGGATCTCATGTCTGTCGATTCTTTTTTTGTCATTATAGTTGAAAATTAGAGGACGAATTTTTTCGAAGAAGGAGAGAATGATACAAGGAAATAATACGATGTTTCAAAGATTTAAAATGGAAAACTTCAAGACATGATAAATCAAGTTACCATCGCTTAATTCAAGACTTATAGATATTAGATGTTGTGAATATTTTGTGGGGAAAAAATATTAGGAGATGGGAAAAATCTATTTAGTTAAATTTATTTGATTAAAAAAATTAAAGTATTATTTAGTGATGAAATAAATTTATATTATTTTAATTAAAATAAAATTTTAGTTATTTAAAAAATTTAATATATAGATTGATGGGATGAAAAATTATAGGGATTAAAATAATATAAAAGTAGGAAAGATTTATAAACAGAAATGTTGTTAATATTTTGTGTAAGAAAAATATTATGAGATGTGAAAAAATTATTTAGTTAAATTTATTTGATTAAAAAGATTAAAATATTGTTTAGTGGTCTTATAAATTTATACTATTCATAATTAATATGAAAATTTAGTTATTTAAAAAATTTAATATTTATAGGGTGTTGGGATAAAAAAATTGTAGGAATTAAAATAGTATAAAAGTAGGAAAAATTTATAAATATAAATGTTGTGAATATTTTGTGTAGGAAAAATGTTAAGAGATGGTAAAAAATTATTAGATGTGAAAAAAATTATTTAATTAAATTTATTGTATTAAAAAATTTAAAGTATTGTTTAGTGGTGAAATAAATTTAGATTATTCATAATTAATTTGAAAATTTAGTTATTTAAAAAATTTAATATTGGATATTGGGATAAAAAAAATTGTAGAGATTAAAATAATATAAAAGTTGGAAAAATTTATAAATATAAATATTGTGAATATTGGTAGGGGTGTAAATGAGCCAAGCCGTTCGTGAGCTATTCGAGGTTCGATTCGATAAAAGCTCGATCGAGCTCGACTCGATTTCTAAACGAGCCAAGCTCGAGCTTAATTTTTAGGCTCGTTTGGTAAACGAGCCAAGCTTGAGCTCCATAGTATTCGGCTCCTTAAGGCTCGTGAGCTCGACTTGTTTCTGAGTTCATGAGCAGGCTCGCGAATAGGCTCGTGAACAGTCTCGTTAAGTAAACTGAAATTACTATCATAAGAGAAATAAACTAAACCCTGCATATACTTTCATGAGCCAAATCTGAATTTTTTAAAATTCATCTCTATATAGTTTAGTTACACTCTTAAACTTGCATATATTTAGATCATTAAGATTTAAAAACTCATTTTTATAAGTTTACATGCTAATTTGTAGATATACTTATTTATTTAAAATTATTTTAGTTTTAAACTTATTAGTTTTAAACTAAAACTCATTATACATTTAAATAAATTAAATTATTCGTGAACTATTTGAGACTCAGCTCGATAAAAGCTCGACTCAGCTCGATAAAAGCTCGACTCGTCTAAGCTCGTTTGCTAAACGAGCCAAACTTGAACTTCTTAATACTCGGCTCGAGTTCGATATGAGTAAAGTTCGAATTCGGCTCGAGCTCGAAAAAATTTTAACGAACCAAGCTTGAGCTCTTCAAAGCTCGGCTCGGCTCGGTTCGTTTACACCCCTAAATATTGGGTAAGAAAAATATTAGGGTTTAAGAAAAAAATTATTTAGTTAAATTTAATTTATTAAAAAAATTAAAATATTATTTACTGGTAAAATAAATTTATATTATTCATGATTAATCTAAAAATTTAGGTATTTAAAAAATTTAATATATATAGGATGTTGTGACGAAAAATTGTAAGGATTAAAATAGTATAAAGTATGAAAATTTTATAAATATAAATATTGTTAATATTTTGTGTAGAAAAAATATCAGGAGATTGAGAAAAAATTATTAGGATAAAAATTATTTAGTTAATTTTATTTTATTAAAAAAATTAAAATACTGTTTAGTGGTGAAATAAATTTATATTATTCATAATTAATATGAAAATTTAGTTATTTAATAAATTTAATATCTACAGGGTGTTGAGTCAAAAAATTGTAGGGATTAAAATCGTATAAAAATAGGAAAAATTTATAAATGTAAATGCTGTTGTGAATATTTTGTGTAGGAAAAATATTAGGAGATGGGAGAAAAATTATTTAGTTTGATTTACTTTATAAAAAAAATTAAAGCATTGTTTAGTTCTTAAATAAATTTATATTATTCATAATTAATCTGAAAATTTAGTTGTTTAAAAAATTTAATATATATATAGAGTGTTGTGATAAAAAATTGTAGCAATTAAAATAGTATAAAAATAGCAAAAATTTATAAATATAAAAGTTTGTGTTAGTATTCTGCATAGGAAAAATATTAGGAGGGGAAAAAATTATTTAGTTAAATTTATTTTATTAACAAAACTAAAGTATTGTTTAGTACTGAAATAAATTTATATTATTCATAATTAATTTAAAATTTTATTTATTTAAAAATTTAATATATAGGGTGTTGTAATAAAAATTGTAGTGATTAAAATAGTATTAAAAGAGAAAAAAAATTTATAAATATAAATATTGTTGTGAATATTTTGTGGAGGATAAATATTAGGAGATTGGGAAAAAATTATTAGGAGATGGAAAAAATTATTTAGTTAAATTTATTTTATTAAAAAATTTAAAGTATTGTGTAGTGGTGAAATAAATTTATAATATTCATAATTAATCTGAAAATTTAATTATTTAAAAAATTTAATATTTCTGTGTTGGAACAAAAAATTGCAGGGATTAAAATATTTGAAATCCTATGGTACAAGTCTCAAATTCACACGCATAAATAGATATGAAATTCAAAAATTTGATAAATCCATCTTTTATGGCATCCCAACTTAGAAAAATTGAAACACCAATGATCGAATTATTTATATGAGAATCCGACAAACGCCACAATAAATAGTTGATAAGTTAGCTAAGATTCTTGGTGCAATTGATAAAAGCAAATCCTCACTCTTACTCAAAGCAATACACACCAAAAGTATGAAAAGAATTTTGAAAATTTTGTTTAAAAACTGCATTTTACAAGTATTTCTTATTCTTATATAATAAGTAGAGAAAATAAAATCTTAAGATACTCTTTTTCGGGTGGCCGAACCACACACAAGATCCAAGCCCAATTACACACTAAAATAACACATCAAACACATAAGTATTAAAACATAAGTTTAAAACATGACCCAACACTCTAAAACTTCAAAGATAAAATATAGTTAGAATACAAGTCCAAACAAAACTAAAATAAAACAAGTGTTTAAATAATAAAACATAGCAAGCCCATCACAACAAAGCTGAATCTTGACAAAAACCTTTCTTAATTTTTACTTTAGGCTTCCCTTTATATAGTTTTAACCATAGATTTGATTAAACTCCCTAAATCTATGATTGCAAGTGTTGCACCAAATCTGCGCCATATGAGTTGAAGCACGCCCCAAATATATACAGATCATATAAATATGATTTTGAAATCCTTTTAAATCCATTTGAATGACATAAGTTTGTTCTACACCGTTGTTAAAAATTTGTCATATTGGATCTGTATCAATATTATATAGGAAAAATATTAGGTGATAGATAAAAAATTATTTAGTTATATTTATTTTATTAAAAAAATTAAAATATTGTTTAGTAGTGAAATAAATTTATATTATTTATAATTAATCTAAAAATTTAGTTATTTAAAAAATTAATATATATAGGGTGTTGTGAAAAAAAATTGTAGGAATTAAAATAATATAAAATATGACTTATAAATATAAATGTTGTTGTGAATATTTTGTGTTGGAAAAATATTAGGTGATGAGGAAAAAATTATTAGGAGATGGAAAAAAATTATTTAGTTAAATTTATTTTATTAAAAAAAATTAAAGTATTATTTAGTGGTGAAATATATTTATATTATTCATAATTAATCTGAAATTTTAGTTATGTAATAAATTTAAAATTTAATTATTTAATAAATTTAATATCTATAGGGTGTTAGTAAAAAAAATTGTAGGATCAAAATAGTATAAAAGTAGGAAAAAATTCATAAGTATTGTTGTGAATAGTTTGTGTAGCAAAAATATTAGGGAATGATAAAAAATTATTTAGTTAAATTTATTTTATTAAAAAATTAAATTACTGTTTAGTGATGAAATAAATTTATATTATTCATAATTAATTTAATAATTTAGTTATTTAAAAAATTAAATATTTATAGGGTGTTAAAGATAAAAAATTATAGGAATTAAAATAATATAAAAATAGAAAAAATTTATAAATATAAATATTGTTGTAAATATTTTATGGAGGAAAAAAAATTAGGAGATGGGAAAAAATTATTTAGTTAAATTTATTTTATTAAAAAATTAAGGTATTGTTTCGTGGTAAAATAAATTTATATTATTTTAATTAATCTCAAAATTTAGTTATTTAAAAAATTTAATATTTTTATTTTGGTGGGACAATAAATTGTAGGGATTAAAATAGTATAAAAATAGAAAAAATTTATAAACAGAAATATTGTTGTGAATATTTTGTGTAAGAAAAATATTAGGAGATTAAAAAAATTATTTAGTTAAATTTATTTTATTAAAAAAGTAAGGTATTGTTTAGTGGTGAAATCAATTTATACTATTCTAATTAATATAAAAATTTAGTTATTTAAAAATTTAATATCTTTAGGTTGGTGGGACAATAAATTGTAGGGATTAAAATAATATAAAAGTAGAAAAAATTTATAAACAGAAATGTTATGAATATTTTGTGTAAAAAAAATTTAGAAGATGGGAAAAAATTATTTAGTTAAATTTATTTTACTAAATAAAATTAAAGTATTGTTTAGTGGTGAAATAAGTTTATATTATTCATAAATAATCTAAAAATTTAGTTATTTAAAAAATTTAATATCTATAAGGTGTTGAGATAAAAAATTGTAAGGATTAAAATAGTATAAAAGTAGAAAAAATTTATAAATATAAATATTGTTGTGAATATTTTGTGTGGAAAAAATATTAGGAGATCAAAAAAAATATTTAGTTAAATTTATTTTATTAAATAAATTAAAATATTGTTTAGTGGTGAAATAAATTTATACTATTAATAATTAATCTCAAATTTTAGTTATTTAAAAAATTTAATATATACCGTTGCGATTTTTTAAGGAATTAAAATAGTATAAAAGTAGGGAAAATTTATAAATATAAAAGTTGGTGTAAATATTTTGTGTAGGAAAAATATTAGGAGACGTGGAAAAAAATTATTTAGTTAAATTTATTTTATTTAAAAAATTAAAGTATTGTTTAGTGATGAAATAAATTTATATTATTTATAATTAATCTAAAATTTTAGTTAATTAATGAGTGTTGGGTCAAAAAATTGAAGGGATTAAAATTGTATAAAATTAGAAAAAAATTTTAAATATAAATGTTTTTGTGAGTATTTTGTGTTGGAAAAATATTAGGAGATAGGAAAAAAATTGTTTACTTAAATTTATTATATTAAAAATATTAAAGTATTATTTACTGGTAAAATAAAATTATATTATTTATAATTAATCTGAAAATTTAGTTATTTAAAAAATTTAATATGTATAGGGTGTTGGGATAAAATATTGTAAGAATTAAAATAGTATAAAAGTAGAAAAAAATTATAAATATAAATATTGTTGTGAATATTTTGTGTAGGAAAAATATTAGGAGATGGAAAAAGATTATTTAGTTAAATTTATTTTATTAAATAAATTAAAGTATTGTTTAGTGGGTTAATAAATTTATATTATTAATAATTAATATCAGAATTTAGTTATTTAAAAAATTTATTATATATAGTGTGTTGGAATTTTTTTAGAGATTAAAATAGTATAAATATTGTTGCAAATATTTTGTGTACAAAAAATATTAGATCATGAAAAAAATTATTTAGTTAAATTTATTTTATTTAAAAAATTAAAGTATGATTTAGTGGTGAAATAAATTTATATTATTCATAATTAATCTGAAAATTTAGTTATTTAAAAATTTAAATATTTATACAGTGTTGCGATAAAAAATTGTAGACATTAAAATAGTATAAAATAAGAAAATTTAAGAATATAAATGTTGTTGTGAATATTTTGTGTAGAAAAAATATTAGGAGATAAAAAAATTATTTAGTTTAATTTATTTTATTAAAAAATTAAAGTATTGTTTAGTTCTGAAATAAATTTATATTATTCTTAATTAATCTGAAATTTTTAGTTATTTAATGAATTTCAAATATATAGAGCGTTAGTGACAAAAAGTTGTAGGAATTAAAATAATATAAAATAAGAAAAATTTATAAATATAAATATTGTTGTGAATATTTTGTGTAACAAAAATATTAAGCGATGGAAAAAATTCATTTAGTTGAATTTATTTTATTAAAAAATTAAAATATTGTTTAGAGCCGAAATAATTTTATATTATTCATAATTAATCTAAAATTTAATTATTTAAAAAATTTGATATCTATAGGGTTTTGGGATGAACAATTGTGAGAATTAAAATAGTATAAAAGTAGAAAACTTTATAAATATAAATATTGTTGTAAATATTTTGTGTAGCAAAAATATTTGGAGATGGAAAAAAATTATTTAGTTAAATTTATTTTATTAAATAAATTAAACTATTGTTTAGTAGTGAAATAAATTAATATTATTCATAATTAATCTGAAAATTTAATTATTTAAAAAATTTAATATCTATAGAGTGTTGGGATAAAAAATTGTAAGGATTAAAATAGTAGAAAAATAGAAAAAATTTATAAATATAAATATTATTGTAAATATTTTGTGTAGCAAAAATATATGGAGATGGAAAAAAATTATTTATTTAAATTTATTTTATTAAACAAATTAAACTATTGTTTGGTAGTGAAATAAATTAATATTATTCATAATTAATCTGAAAATTTAATTATTTAAAATATTTAATATTATAGAGTGTTGGAATAAAAAATTGTACGGATTAAAATAGTAGGAAACTAGAAAAAATTTATAAATATAAATATTGTTGTAAATATTTTGTGTAGCAAAAATATTTTGAGATGGAAAAAAATATTTAGTTAAATTTATTTTATTAAAGAAAATTAAAGTATTGTTTAGTAGTGAAATAAATTTATATTATTCATAATTAATCTCAGAATTTAATTATTTAAAAAATTTAATATATACAGTGCGTTGGAATGTTTTTAGGGATTAAAATAATGTAAAAATAAAAAAAATTTATAAATATAAAAGTTGGTGTGAATATTTTTTATAAAAAAAATATTATGAGACGTGAAAAAAATTATTTAGTTAAATTTATTTTATTTAAAAAATTAGATATTGTTTAGTGGTAAAAAAAATTATATTATTTATAATTCATCTGGAAATTTAGTTATTTAAAAATTGAATATTCATAGAGTGTTGTGATAAAAAATTGTAGAGATTAAAATAATATAAAATAAGAAAATTTAAGAATATAAATGTTGTTGTGAATATTTTGTGTAGAAAAAATATTAGGAGATAAAAAAAATTATTTAGTTTAATTTATTTTATTAAAAAAATTAAAGTATTGTTTAGTTCTGAAATAAATTTATATTATTCCTAATTAATCTGAAATTTTTAGTTATTTAATGAATTTAATATATATAGAGCTTTAGTGATAAAAAAGTTTAGGAATTAAAATAATATAAAATAAGAAAAATTTATAAATATAAATATTGTTTTGAATATTTTATGCAAAAAAATATTAAGCGATGGGAAAAATTTTTTTAGTTGAATTTATTTTATTAAAAAGTTAAAATATTGTTTAGAGCTGAAATAAATTTATATTATTCATAATTAATGTGAAAATTTAATTATTTAAAAAATTTAATATCTATAGTGTGTTGGGATGAAAAATTGTGAGGATTAAAATAGTATAAAGGTAGAAAAATTTATATATATAAATATTGTTGTAAATATTTTGTGTAGCAAAAATATTTGGAGATGGAAAAAAATTATTTAGTTAAATTTATTTTATTAAACAAATTAAATTATTGTTTAGTAGTGAAATAAATTAATATTATTCCTAATTAATCTGATAATTTAATTATTTAAAATATTTAATATCTATAGAGTGTTGGAATAAAAAATTATACGGATTAAAATAGTAGGAAACTAGAAAAAATTTATAAATATAAATATTGTTGTAAATATTTTGTGTAGCAAAAATATTTGGAGATGAAAAAAAATTATTTAGTTAAATTTATTTTATTAAATAAATTAAAGTATTATTTAGTGGTGAAATAAATTTATATTATTAATAATTCATCTCAGAATTTAATTATTTAAAAAATTTAATATATATAGAGTGTTGGAATTTTTTTAGGGATTAAAATAGTGTAAAAATAGAAAAAATTTATAAATATAAAAGTTGGTGTGAATATTTTTTATAAAAAAAATATTATGAGACGTGGAAAAAATTATTTAGTTAAATTTATTTTATTTAAAAATTAAATATTGTTTAGTGGTAAAAAAAATTATATTATTTATAATTAATCTGGAAATTTAGTTATTTAAAAAATTGAATATTTATAGAGTGTTGTGATAAAAAATTGTAGAGATTAAAATAGTTTAAAATAAAAAAATTTAATAATATAAATGTTTTTGTGAATATTTTGTGTAGAAAAAATATTAGGAGATAAAAAAAATTATTTAGTTTAATTTATTTTATTAAAAAAATTAAAGTATTGTTTAGTTCTGAAATAAATTTATATTATTCCTAATTAATCTGAAATTTTTAGTTATTTAATGAATTTAATATATATAGAGCGTTAGTGATAAAAAATTGTAGGAATTAAAATAATATAAAATTAAAAAAATTTATAAATATAAATATTGTTGTGAATATTTTGTGTAACAAAAATATTAAGCGATGGAAAAAATTCATTTAGTTGAATTTATTTTATTAAAATAAATAGTTTTAGTTATTTAATAGTATTGTGATAAAAAATTGTAGACATTAAAATAGTATAAAATAAGAAAATTTAGGAATATAAAGTTTGTTGTGAATATTTTGTGTAGAAAAAAATATTAGGAGATATTAAAATATTATTAGGAGATAAAAAAAATATTTAGTTTAATTTATTTTATTAAAAAATTAAAGTATTGTTTATTTCTGAAAAAAATTTATATTATTCTTAATTAATCTGAAAAGTTAATTATTTAAAAAATAAATATATATAGGTTGTTGTGATAAAAAATTATAGGGATTAAAATAATATAGAAGTATGAAAATATTTATAAATATAAATATTATTTTGAATATTTCATATTGGAAAAATATTAGAAGATGCGGAAAATTTATTTAGTTAAATTTATTTTATAAAAAAAATTAAAGTATTGTTTAGTGGTGAAATAAATTAATATTATTTATAATTAATTATTTAAAGAATTTAATATATATAAGGTGTTAGTGACAAAAAATTATAGGAATTAAAATAATATAAAATAAGAAAAATTTATAAATATAAATATCATTGTGAATATTTTGTGTAACAAAAATATTAGGAGATGGAAAAAATTTATTTAGTTGAATTTATTTTAATAAAAAATTAAAATATTATTTAGCGTTGAAATAAATTTATATTATTCATAATTAATTTGAAAATTTAATTTTTTAAAAATTTAATACATATGAAGTATTGGACAAAAAATTGTAGGGACTAAAATTATATAAAAATAGAAAAGATTTATAAATATAAATATTATTTTCAATATTTCGTGTAGGAAAAATATTAGAAGATGCGGAAAAATTATTTAGTTAAATTTATTTTATTAAAAAATTAAAGTATTGTTTTTTCGTAAAATAAATTTATATTATTTATAATTAATTTAAAATTTTTGTTATTTAATGAATTTAATATATATAGGATGTTAGTGACAAACATTGTAGAAATTAAAATAATATAAAATAATAAAAATTTATAAATATAAATATTGATTTGAATATTTTGTGTAATAAAAATATTAACCGATAAAAAAAATTTATTTAGTTGAATTTATTTTATTAAAAATTTAAAATATTGTTTACTGTTGAAATAAATTTATATTATTAATAATTAATTTGAAAAATGTAATTATTTAAAAATTTTAATACATATGAAATATTGGGGAAAAATTTTAGGGAGTAAAATTATATAAAAGTTGAAAAAATTTAGAAATATAAATATTGTTCTGAATATTTTGTTTAGGAAAAATATTAGGAGAAGGAAAAAATTATTTAGTTAAATTTATTTTATTAAACAAAATTAAAGTATTGTTTAGTAGTGAAATAAATTTATATTATTCATAATTAATCTGAAAATTTAATTATTTAAAAAATTTAGTATTTATGAGGTGTTGGGATAAAAATTGTAAGGATTAAAATAGTATAAAAGTAGAAAAAATTTATAAATATAAATATTGTTGTAAATATGTTGTGTAGCAAAAATATTTGGAGATGGAAAAAAATTATTTAGTTAAATTTATTTTATTAAACAAATTAAACTATTGTTAAGTGGTGAAATAAATTTATATTATTAATAATTAATTTCAGAATTTAGTTATTTAAAAAATTTAATATATATAGTGCGTTGAAATTTTTTTTAGGGATTAAAATAGTATAAAAATAGAAAAAATTTATAAATATAAAAGTTGGTGCGATTATTTATTATAAAAAATATTATGAGATGTGGAAAAAATTATTTAGTTAAATTTATTTTAATTAAAAAATTAAATATTATTTAGTGGTAAAATAAATTTATATTAATTCTAATTAAATTGAAAATTTAGTTATTTAAAAAATTGAATATTTAGAGCATTGTGAAAAAAATTATAGAGATTAAAATAGTATAAAACAAAGAAAATTTAATAATATAAATATTATTGTGAATATTTTGTGTATAAAAAATTTTAGAAGATAGAGAAAAAATTATTAGGAGAAAAAAAATGTTTAGTTTAATTTATTTTAAAAAAAATTAAAGTATTGTTTAGTTACGAAACAAATTTATATTATTCTTAATTAATCTGAAAATTTAATTATTTAAAAAAATTAATATATATAGTTAGTAGGGATAAAATATTATAGGGATTAAAATAGTATAAAAGCAGAAAATTTTTTTTAAATATAACTATTATTTTAAATATTTCGTGTAGGAAAAATATTAGGAGATGTGGAAAAATTATTTAGTTAAATTTATTTTATTAAAAAAATTAAAGTATTGTTTAATTTTGAAATAAATTTATATTATTTATAATTAATTTGAAATTTTAGTTATTTAAAGTATATAATATATTTAGGAAGATAGTGACAAAAAATTGTAGGAATTAAAATAATATAAATTAAGAAAAATTTATAAATATAAATATTGTTGTGAATATTTTGTGTAACAAAAATATTAAGCGATGGAAAAAATTTATTTAGTTGCATTTATTTTATTAAAAAATTAAAATATTGTTTAGTGCTAAATTAAATTTATATTATTCATAATTAATTTGAAAATGTAATTATTTAAAAAATTTAATACATATGAAGTATTTGGACGAAAAATTGTAGTGAATAAAATTATATAAAAATAGAAAAAAATTATAAATATAAATATTGTTGGGAATATTTTGTTTAGGAAAAATATTAGGAGAAGGAAAAAATATTTAGTTAAATTTATTTTATTAAACAAAATTAAAGTATTGTTTAGTAGTGAAATAAATTTATATTATTCATAATTAATCTGAAAATTTAATTATTTAAAAAATTTAATATCTATAGGGCGTTGGAATAAAAAGTTGTAAGGATCAAAATAGTATAAAAGTAGAAAAAATTTATAAGTATAAATATTGTTGTAAATATTTTGTGGAGTAAAAATATTTGGAGATGGAAAAAGATTATTTAGTTAAGTTTATTTTATTAAACAAATTAAATTATTGTTTAGTAATGAAATAAATTTATATTATTCATAATTAATCTGAAAATTTAATTATTTAAAAAATTTAATATCTATGGGGTGTTGGGATAAAAAATTGTAAGGATTAAAATAGTATAAAAGTAGAAAAAATTTATAAATATAAATATTGTTGTAAATATTTTGTGTAGCAAAAATATTTGGAGACGAAAAAAAATTATTTAGTTAAATTTATTTTATTAAACAAATTAAACTATTGTTAAGTGGTGAAATAAATTTATATTATTAATAATTAATTTCATAATTTAGTTATTTAAAACATTTAATATATATAGTGCGTTGGAATTTGTTTTAGGGATTAAAATAGTATAAAAATAGAACAAAATTATAAGTATAAAATTTGGTGTGAGTATTTAATATAAATAAAATCTTATGAGACGTGGAAAAAATTATTTAGTTAAATTTATTTTAATTAAAAATTTAAATATTGTTTAGTGGTAAAATAAATTTATATTATTTATAATTAATCTAAAATTTTAGTTATTTAAAAATTTGTTATTTAGAGTATTGTGATAAAAAATTGAATAGATTAAAATAGTATAAAAGTATTGTTTATTTTATTAAAAAAATGTTTAGTTTAGTTTATTTTATTAAAAAAATTAAAGTATTGTTTAGTTATGAAATAAATTTATATTTTTCTCAATTAATCTGAAAATTTAATTATTTAAAAAATTTAATATATATAGGTGGTTGTGATAAAAAATTATAGGGATTAAAATAGTATAAAAGCAGAAAAAAATTTATAAATATAAATATTATTTTGAATATTTCCTGTAGAAAAAATATTAGGACATGCGGAAAAATTATTTAGTTAAATTAATTTTATTAAAAAAATAAAGTATTGTTTTATATTATTTATAATTAAATTGAAATTTTAGTTATTTGAATAATTTAATATATATAGGATGTTAGTGATTAAAAATTGTAGAAATTAAAATAATATAAAATAAGAAAAATTTATAAATATAAATATTATTGTCAATATTTTATGTAACAAAAATATTAAGCGATAGAAAAAATTTATTTAATTGAATTTATTTTATTAAAAAATTAAAATATTTTTTAGTGCTAAAATAAATTTATATTATTCATAATTAATTTGAAAATGTAATTATTTAAAAAATTTAATACATATGAAGTATTTGGACGAAAAATTGTAGTGACTAAAATTATATAAAAATAAAAAAAATTTATAAATATAAATATTGTTGTGAATATTTTGTTTAGGAAAAATATTAGGCGAAGGAAAAAAATATTTAGTTAAATTTATTTTGTTAAACAAAATTAAAGTATTGTTTAGTAGTGAAATAAATTTATATTATTCATAATTAATCTGAAAATTTAATTATTTAACAAATTTAATATCTACAGCGCATTGGAATAAAAAATTGTAAGGATTGAAATAGTATAAAAGTAGAAAAAATTTATAAGTATTGATGATCTGAGATCCAATGGAATAGGGTTTTACAAGGGTTTTGTATTACTGAATAAGGCCTAAGTTTTCTGAGGAGGTGTCTCCTCTTTTATACATTATCTTGCTTGCTGGTGACGTGTAAAGGTTTCTCCAGGATTGGGCCACGCGTCTCTGCCATCCGGATTCGGAGGTACTAGGGTATCAGCCGCCTGCTCCATGCGTAACGGCCTCTGATTCTCCTCATGCGTACGTTCGAGCGGATTTGCCAGGCTGTCTGGTGAATATCATTCTGGATCCTGGACTGGGCTTGAGAGTTGGGCAGGATGCTAAGCCTGAGTGGAGAGGGCCTGCTTCAGGCGGGCCGGGCCGGTTTGAGTGAGGAAGATGGGTCGAGCCCGGCCTTGAAGGTTGGATGAGCCATGATTGTTATATGTATCAGGGGTGTGGGCCTCTACGTCATGGGCCTTGGGCTGTGGTCAAGCCCCTGGTCCGGGGTGAAGGAATTCAGCGGTCATCAATTGCCCCTTCACCTTCTCAGCAGTTATTGCTCCAACTGCCGAGGGGGTGAATACCAAGAACTATTATGATCACGTCTGTTCGGGTTCAGGTGCCTTAATAACATCCTTTCATCTTTCAGTCGTTGCGCAGTTTCTGAATTCTATATGCCCTTTCCTCTTTCTATCTTTTCTCTATTCTTCTTGTCCTCTGCCGCCTTTACTTTCTTGTCATCATTATCTGGACATCTCCTTTCTTTCCTTTTCCGTGAATACCTTTTAAGAATCTGATATCGCTGGCTTAGAGTCTAGTGTAGCTCTGCCCCGTACTAAGTCCACAGGCTCCAAGTATATATCAGTGCTAGCTTTTCTTCATTCTTGAGCCTTCTGTTGAAATGAGAAATTCTTGTTTTATCTGTGGCGGGTCTATTCGACGCCTTCTTCAAACAGATTGCCTTGTGCCTCAGAGGTTTGTTTTGATTTTGCTCTTATCATCTTAAGGGAGGACTGTTTCTGACTTCTTTGTTTTGAAACTTTTTGCAGTTCCTGAAATAAAAATGGGTCAGCTCAAAATTCTAGAAAATTTGATGTTACTTCTAAGGCGTCTGGATGGTGCTTTGAAGATCCTTCTGGTATGGCCGCTGAAGGGTGGGACCATTCGGGAAGCTGCTGAAACTGCTTTACCCAGGTCGTCTGGCCGGCCTCCTCCTCTGCTTGTTGTCCGGGCTCCAAAGAAGGTCTGGGCTGTTGGGGGGTTCGCTCTAACTTTGCCTTTTTCCGCAGAGAAAAAGGGAATTTCCTCGATGCCCCTGTTGTCTTCTTTTGATATAAATGGGAGTGGCGCCGGCGCTCAGCTCGTTGTTCCTTTTGATGTGAAGTACCAGTATTATTATTCCCTTTGGTGTGAAGTACCAGTATTACGTGAGGCTGGGATCTGCTGCATTCAGTCAGGTCTCCAGCGATTTTTTCGAATGTGTACTTCACGATCTCTTCGGGGCCATAGCCTCGAAGACTTATGTTTTTCATGCGTGGTGCACGGTCGGCATACCATATCTGAGCTTGTTCGAATGTACCGTGCATCACATTTGGGTAACCGGATGTTCGCCCAGGGGAACAGTGAGAAATGCTTATGGGAATCAACTTGTTCAGTTCCCCTGTAATAGCGAGACAGATCTTGGCCTTTTCTGAGAAACTCTCATTCCGAGCTACGAGAAGTCCTCCGAGCTGGAGACTAGAATAATAGGATAGGTGATAGTCGCAGATGAGGAAGTATCTGGATATGTAAATTCTTTAAGGATAGTCTTTCATCCCGTAGTGTAGGCCTTTGTAACGTGCTGTAATGTGCTTTTCTTTTAATGAAGTTCTTGTTTTGCTCTCCTGCTTAAGCTGTTCTCTTTTTATCATGTGTGAAATACTTCAGATTGCTCGCCTTATAATTTTAACCAACTGAGCTCTGTCCTGCTTTTTCCCGAGCTAATCTAACCTATCTGCGAGCTCTGATGAGTTGAACTCCGGATCCACTTAGTCAACTGGGCTTTCAAGTTTTCGAACTGGACTGTCTGACCGACCTGTGAGGTCGGTCTTTATTTCGATGAATTGAGCTTTGAGTCTCCTTCATCCGTCCGGGCTCTCAGGTCATGTTGTCCGAGCGGAATTGACCGACCTGAGAGTTCTGTCCTTGCTTAATGAAATGAGCTCGGAGTTTCCTTTAGCTGGCCGAGCTCTCAAGTCGTGCTGTCCGGGCTGGACTAATCCGACCTCTGAGCTCGGCTTCTGATGAGTTGAACTCTAAGCTCTCAGCTTTGTATGACTCCGAGGTGCTTTTGGCGCTCCTTTCCGATCTCCCACCCTTTGTTTAATAGCGGTAAATCAAATCTTATAACTTTTTAAGTGATGCACAAATCTGACCTTTATCATGCTCCCATTTGCTTGTACTTTTGAGTCTTTTCATAACTTGCCCCTCTGTTTCCTCGGCATTTACCATAGGGATGGTGAAGTAGTAGGCTAAGTTGCTCTGACTGATGAGTTGGGCCTGTATTATGTGGGTGGCAAATGGGCTCTTAAATGATGGACTGATACGGATCTAATAGGACAAATTTCTAACAATGGTGTGGAGAAAACTTATATCATTCCAATGGATCCAAGAGTAGTTCAAAATCATATTCATATAATCCATATATATTTGGGGCGTGCTTTAATTCATATGGGACAGATTTGGTGCAACACTTGCAATCATAGGCTGAGGGAGCCTAATCAAACCTATGGGCTAAAACTACATAAAGGAAAGCCTAAAGTGAAGATCAAGTAAGGCTTTTGTGAAGATTCAACTTTGTTATGATGGGCTTGCTAGTTTTATTATTTAAACACTTGTTTTATTTTAGTTTTGTTTGGGCTTGTATTTTGGCCATATTTTATCTTTTAAGTTTTAGAGTGTTGGGCCATGTTGTGGGCTTATATTTTAATACCTATGTGTTATTTTAGTGTGTGATTAGGTTTGGGTCTTATGTGTTTAAGTCAGGCCCAAGAAGAGTGTCTTAGGGTTTTATTTGTTTTTCTCCTTACTATATAAGGATAAGAAACAATTGTAAGAGGGAGCTTTTAATCAAAATTTCAGAATTCTTTTCATGCCTTTGGCGTGTATTGCTTTGAGTGAGAGTGAGGATTTGCTTTCATCAATTGCACCAGAAATCTTGGCTAACTTATCAACTATTCGTTGTGGCGTTTGTCGGATTCTCATCTAAATCCTTCGATAATTGGTGTTTCAGTTTCTCTAAGTTTGGGGTGCCATAGGAGGTGGGTTTATCAGATCTTTGGATTCCGTATCTACTTGTGCGTGTGGGTTTGAGGCTTGTGCCATAGGGTTCCGCGTCAGTTGGTATCAGAGCCAAAAGTGAGGTAAATTCTTATTTATCTTAGGATCTAGGGTTTTTGAGTTTTCCTTTGTCTTTCCTGTTGATTTCGGTGAAAGCTTTTGTATCCATGGCTGCACCTTCTTGATTATTAATCTAAAAAAAAAAAATTGAAATCCAAAAAAAAAAAAAAAAAAATCGCCTTTGCCTTATTTATCTTCATCTGGCCGAAATTGTGATATACTTCTTTTTTCATCCATATTGCCTTACCTATTTCAATTGATTGCAGTAAATTATAGGAATTAATTTTGAATTTTGAATTTTGAATTGGGTTGAATCCAGATTATGAGATAAAAGAAATTCTGCCTATTGCCTAAAATGCACATTTAAGGCAATTGCATCTACATTGATTTGATGTCAATCCCTTCTTTTAACACCAGAATTTTCGTCCATGTCTCTGATCTGACAGAAATTTACATTTTTTTTTTCTGATTCTATTTGCAGTGTTTTGATACTTTCCTTTTTGTGTAGATTTAATTAGATCCATATTTAATTTGCTTTGAAGTGAATTAACTTCAAACTTTTGTCCAGGTTCGTTTTTATTTGAATTCAAAGTTTCTTTTTTGATTTAAACTTGCTTTTGCTTCCTTGACATTGCTGGAGTATTGTTTTCTATACTCTAGGTGATATTTTCAAGTAGCACAAAACCTAGTTCGTGTGTTACTTTCCAAATTGTCAGTGTCTTCTTTCTAGTTTTTGCGCTCTTCGTTCTTTCTTTAGGTTTTCTTTTTTTTTTGTTTCACTAAACGCACCTTGTGGTTAGTTGGTTGACCTTAGTTTCTGAAGTGCAATTGAAGAATCAGCAAAAGAGTGGTAAGTGTGCAAACACTTGAGTTCTTTCTTTTCTAACACAATATTTGCTAGTTCTCTTTGTTCTTTGTTGATTAAAGGTAGGATGAGTAAAGATCAGAATGTCTCACCAGCGTCCACTTCTACAAGAATACCTCAAAGAACTCATAATTGCAATAATGACTGTGATGATTCGGATGTGTTTGTTAATAATGTGTTGCTTGCTGCACATTGTGAGATGCTTGTTGCTAGGCGTGCTCTGAATATGCAGGTTAAGGAAGAAAGCCTGAAACAGCGGGAAAACATATTTCACACTAGGTGTTTGGTTAATGGAAAAGTGTGTACTGTCATTATTGATGGAGGTAGTTGTGCAAATGTGGCTAGTGTGTATATGGTGGAGAAATTGGGCTTGGCTTCTATTAAACACCCTAAGCCATACAGATTGCAATGGTTGAACGACTGTGGTGAGGTCAGAGTTACACGCCAGGTGGTTATACCATTTTCTATTGGTAGGTATAAGGATGAGATCTTGTGCGATGTGGTACCTATGCAGGCAAGCCATATATTGTTGGGTAGGCCGTGGCAATATGATAGAAAGGTGCAACATGATGGGCTCAATAACAAGTACTCCTTCACTCATGAAGGACAGAAGCTTATACTCGCTCCTTTATCACCTCAAGAGGTATATGCCGATCACATAAAAATGCTGGAGAGGGAGAGGGAGGCTTCGGCCTTGGCTACAAAGGTGAGTGAGAGCTTGAGTTCTGTGGAAAAAATGAGAGAAAAGAGTGAGTTTGAGGGTAACGAGGCTGGAAAAGAATCAAGACTAGTTCAAGGAGGGAAGATGGAGAAAGAAAAGGAGAAAGAAGAGGCTAAAGTTCCAATGTCAACTTCCATAGAGATTCAAATTGAAGAGGAAGTTGTAATGCAATCATCTAATGTAGTTGTTCTTGAAAATTCCATTAATGAGCTTATAGAAGAGGTTGTGAATGATGGTGGACATGGGGAGCACATGATTGATGAGGTGGAGGAGGTGAATAAGACTGTTTTGGAAGTTGTAGAGGAGAATGGGTCACATCCACATGATATTTCTATGACTAATATTTTTATGTCTAGTTCATTTGTTCTTGATGTGCAGGTTGTTGATGAAAACATCCATGATGAAAGTTTTATACTATTTCCACCTATTCAAAAGGAGGTCTTTGAGGATACATGGGTGCCTAAAGCTTTCCTTCTTGACATAAATATCAGCAAGATTCGAGGACGAATCTTTTCTAAAGAAAGAGGGAATGATACGGATCTAATAGGACAAATTTCTAACAATGGTGTGGAGAAAACTTATATCATTCCAATGGATCCAAGAGTAGTTCAAAATCATATTCATATAATCCATATATATTTGGGGCGTGCTTTAATTCATATGGGACAGATTTGGTGCAACACTTGCAATCATAGGCTGAGGGAGCCTAATCAAACCTATGGGCTAAAACTACATAAAGGAAAGCCTAAAGTGAAGATCAAGTAAGGCTTTTGTGAAGATTCAACTTTGTTATGATGGGCTTGCTAGTTTTATTATTTAAACACTTGTTTTATTTTAGTTTTGTTTGGGATTGTATTTTGGCCATATTTTATCTTTTAAGTTTTAGAGTGTTGGGCCATGTTGTGGGCTTATATTTTAATACCTATGTGTTATTTTAGTGTGTGATTAGGTTTGGGTCTTATGTGTTTAAGTCAGGCCCAAGAAGAGTGTCTTAGGGTTTTATTTGTTTTTCTCCTTACTATATAAGGATAAGAAACAATTGTAAGAGGGAGCTTTTAATCAAAATTTCAGAATTCTTTTCATGCCTTTGGCGTGTATTGCTTTGAGTGAGAGTGAGGATTTGCTTTCATCAATTGCACCAGAAATCTTGGCTAACTTATCAACTATTCGTTGTGGCGTTTGTCGGATTCTCATCTAAATCCTTCGATAATTGGTGTTTCAGTTTCTCTAAGTTTGGGGTGCCATAGGAGGTGGGTTTATCAGATCTTTGGATTCCGTATCTACTTGTGCGTGTGGGTTTGAGGCTTGTGCCATAGGGTTCCGCATCATGGACTGTCATCGTATACTTAGCCCTTGATAAATGTAAAGAAGCCCAGCGATCATCCTTTTGCCCCTTTACCGTCTCGCCGGTTGTTACCTAACCGTCGAGAGGGTAAACTTCGAGAACAATTAATGATCGCACCGCTCCAAGACAAAACTGTTCAGTATCGACGCTTTGCCTCATAATAGCCTTTCTTTCTTTCTTTTCGAATTCCTTCTGTCCTTTGAAGAACTAGCGCTTGGTTGCTCTCTGTCTCCCTGCAATTCCTTCTACGTCTCTTCTTTCATCCCATCGTGTTCTCAGGTACGCTTCCTTGTTCTTCTATGGCAAGTTTAAAGCTTCCTGATGTTTTTGACCTTGAGTCGCATATTACCCCTTCCAACATAACTAATCACATTTCCCGGAGGCTTTTAGATACTCCGTTGTATCTTATTCGAGCACCTCTTCCAAATGAGAGGATAGTTCTTCCTTACCCTCGCCCTCCTGGTTTAGTAGATCCCCAAGAGGTTCGTAGTATAGTGTTTTTCCTGAAGCAGAGAGAATTTGGTCTACCGCTTCCTTTTACCCCGTTCTTTGTTGAGGTTTTTGAATATTTTGGGGTAACTCCTCGAATGCTATCCCCAAATTCCATTTTATTCATGTCCTGTTTCAAGGCTATCTGTCTGGGTTTTGGTTTCGCCCCTACGGTCTGTCTGTTTGTCACTTTTTTCCGCCTGGTTAGGGCGAAACAAAACTTCTATTACTTTTCCCCCCGTAATGGGTTGTCTCTTCTTACGGGCTACAAGGATTCTATAAAGGGATGGGTAGAGAATTTCCTTGTGGCGGAGTTGAAATTAGGGTCCTGCCGATCGTGGGATGTGGACCTGAGGTGGGGGGAGATCTTTCCGGGCTGCAACGATCTGCCCAAATTGAGTCTTATTGAGCAGGTTGGGCTGCTTCGACTGACTTCCGTTGAGAGGAAGTATGATGTCGAGAAGTGTATGTTGGCGTCAAACCTTAGGGATATCCAGGACACGGGTATAGTGCTTTGTCCGGTTATTCTGTTTTTGTTTTTTCTTTGCTTGTGATATCAGGAAGTATGCTGACTCTGTATAACTTCTTGTTTTTTTTGCAGCTTCTGAGGTTAGAATGGAGGGCATCAAATTCCCCAAAAATTTTGACCTGTCTCGGGAGAACATGCATGCAATTTTTGACGCCTTTGGGGATGGTCGCTCTGTAACTGAGATTGCTGCAGAGCTGGCTCAGGCCGCTTCTTCCAAGAAGATCAGCCGATCTCTTGTCAAAGCCTCTGCTCGGACTTCCAAGCCGAGCTCTCGCAGCATTAAATCAGCTCGGACATCTGGCCAAGGTGGGTCGAGCTCAACCTCAGAGGTCGTGAGGGAAACTTCCCTAGCTGTTATGGAGCAGACCCAAGCGACTGAACAAGTGGGGCAGGGTGCCGTCCATTCTACTGAGGAGGTGTTAGGGGGGAAACTTAAGTCCCCTGTTGAAGAGAAGGAGGCCTCTGGGACAGGGATGGAGATCATCCTCCTAGAGGATCAAAGCCCAGAGGTTTCTGGTGAAGGTGCCCCTGCCCCTGTGAGGACTGAGCCTGAGGGATCTGAGGGTGTCCCCTCAAAGACTGGGTGCAAGCGTCCGACCTCTTCTGGAACGCCTGTCCCATCTCCTGCTCGGAAAAAATCCCGGACTGCTGTGGGTCCTTCCCCACCTCTTCCTCCCATTGGGAAAGGGAAGGGCGTTTCTGCTGTTCCTTCGTCGTCCCCTACTGACAACATTCTGGACCTGTCAAGCATTTCCTCGGAGTCTCCGGCCTCCGCTGTTGCCGCACTTCTCCGGGAACGGATGTTCGGCGGGATAACAGAGGCTTCGGATCCTCGTCTGCTGGCCCTGACTGGTCAGTTGGCCAGTTCTACCAAGGAGCAGGCGTCCTTCCAATCTCGCTCTCGTGAGGAGCTCGGATCCACGATTGGAGAAATGCTGCTGATGGTAAGTTATGTTTTTACCTGTCTTTTGAGTTTGCTTTGTGTCTTTTCTTGATAATTGTTCTTCCGTCCTAGGTGTTAGGCCTGGTTATGGAGGTGGATGCCCGTGATCTCTCTCTCCGGGAGTCCGTGGACCGCCGGATTGAGGAAGCGCGTCGTGATGAGAACCTGACTGCCACCAGCGACGCGAGGGGCCACCTGGTAGCCGCCCGGGAGCAGATCCAAACTCTCCGAGTGGAGTTGCATTCTGCCCAGGAGGCCTCTAAAAGAGCTGAGGACAAAGCAATGGAGGCGGCAGAGCATAGCAAATCCCTGGAGTCAGAGCTGTCTCGTACTCGCAGAGTTCTTCAGGAGTCTGATGAGAGGGCAGCTGAAGTGGAGACTCGTTGTGTAGAGGTTGTAAAACAGCTGTCCTCTATGACGACGGCCCTTCAGGAGAGGGATGAGGCTGTAAGCCAAAGGGCTGAGGTCCAGCGCCAACATGAGGCCTTAAAGGCTGATTTTGAGGGGCTTCAAGCTCACCTGAGTGAGGTGAGGGCTCAGAAGGAGAGTGCCCTAGCCCGGGTGGAGGTCCTTGAGCAGGAATTGGGCACAAGTTCTGAACGTATCAGAGATCTGTCTTCATCGGCGGAAGAGTTCAACCTTCGCCAACAACAGCTGAAGAATGAAGTCAGGGCTTTGGAACATAAATGTTCAGCCCTGCTTGAGGTGGTAAAGTATGCGGAAGGGAAGACTCAGCTGAAGCGTGAACAGTATATAGCGGAGTATCAGGAGTCTGATGAGCTGAAGGTTAAAATTGATCAGGCCTGTGAAGCTCATCTTCAGGACTACAAAGACTCTTCTGAGTTTAAGGAATTTGTGGCTGAGGCTTGTGAAGAACACCTTGATGAGTATAAAGCTTCGGGTGAGATGAAAAAGGCTATCCTTGATAAGGCCTACCGCATGTATGTAACGGGCTACAATCGCGGTTTAAGAGAAGCTAGACAGGCTCCTGATGTTCCTTTGGCCGAGCTTCGTAGGCGCGAAGTGGACTCAGATGGCGAGTCAGTGCTATATGGGGAGGATGATTGTCCTTTGCCCCGAGGAGATTCTCGGAGGAACATAGACCGGCCATCTGAATCTTCGTCAGAGGAATCCGAGGTTGGGTCAGAGGAAGATGATCTTGATTCGGAGAAAGACGGCCTCCACCCTAGGTCGAAGGTTGCCCCTACTAGCAATGTTGAGGGCTCGGGCCCCAGGGACACCGAGCTTCCTTCGGGGGTGGCAATAAATAGAGATAATGCGGGCGAGGATGTACTTACTGATATAAGTCCTTTAAGGACTGTTTATCCTCCGTCCTCACCAGAGAAATAAAATGTAATAGTCATTAATGCAATATTAGTTTCTTTCTTGTTTTTCATACTTCTTGACATTTTATTTCTACGCTTCGTGTATGTGATGTAAACTATATATTTTCATTCAGAAACTCTGAATTACGCTTAAGTTGTGAGCTCAGCTCTTAGCTGATGTTTTGGGAGATCAAGTCTCGTACCTTTGTAATGACAACTATCATGTCAGTTTTTGGCTTTTAGTCCTGCATTCTGCGCTGTGATTTTGTATATGTGTTTCAGATAAACTGATTTAGTCTTTGATTAGAGCCCGTTGTTATCCTTCTAAGGATATCTTCGTTTATGAGTCCTGCTATGAAGGGACTTCAGCCGTCTTCTTTGGCCTTCGTATCTGTATCCTTTAAGGATATAAGTCTATCTGAGTTGAGGGCTCGGTCTTGGGCCTTTGCCAATCATCAGTTCGAGCTGGGAGCTCGACCTTGAGTGTCGTAAGAATATAAGTCTGGTCGAGCTGGGAGCTTGGTCCCCTTTTTTTTTTTAGATGCTGGGCTTTTCTCTTTCCGAGGTCGGAGTTGGATTTTTAGGCTCGGGGCCTCGCCAGTTGTTTTTGTTTCCAGGAGATCTTACGGGATCCTGTTTTGTCTTTGAATTTCCGGGACGACCTCGGGGCCTCGCCGGTTGTTTTTGTTTCCAGGAGATCTTACGGGATCCTGTTTTTTCTTTGAATTTCCGGGACGACCTCGGGGCCTCGCCGGTTTTTTGTTTCCAGGAGATCTTACGGGATCCTGTTTTGTCTTTGATTTTCCGGGACGACCTCGGGGCCTCGCCGGTTTTTTGTTTCCAGGAGATCTTACGGGATCCTGTTTTGTCTTTGAATTTCCGGGACGACCTCGGGGCCTCGCCGGTTGTTTTTGTTTCCAGGAGATCTTACGGGATCCTGTTTTTTCTTTGAATTTCCGGGACGACCTCGGGGCCTCGCCGGTTTTTTGTTTCCAGGAGATCTTACGGGATCCTGTTTTGTCTTTGATTTTCCGGGACGACCTCGGGGCCTCGCCGGTTTTTTGTTTCCAGGAGATCTTACGGGATCCTGTTTTTTCTTTGAATTTCCGGGACGACCTCGGGGCCTCGCCGGTTTTTTGTTTCCAGGAGATCTTACGGGATCCTGTTTTGTCTTT
Organism: Manihot esculenta; assembly: GCF_001659605.2. Lineage (NCBI taxonomy): Eukaryota > Viridiplantae > Streptophyta > Magnoliopsida > Malpighiales > Euphorbiaceae > Manihot > Manihot esculenta. The sequence goes on from NC_035167.2 coordinate 15,459,932, forward strand.
GATTTTCCGGGACGACCTCGGGGCCTCGCCGGTTTTTTGTTTCCAGGAGATCTTACGGGATCCTGTTTTTTCTTTGAATTTCCGGGACGACCTCGGGGCCTCGCCGGTTTTTTTGTACAAAATTCAGGCTCATTGGCCTTACTGTCGCTTCGTCATCTCAGCTGGTTTTTGTGCCTAACTGAGGCCTTGTTTGCGAGGGATCTTTCTGAGCCCTGTTCTTTTCTTTATCATAAAAAATGTTTTTTCACAAAGATAATTACATTGTATAAACAATTTCCATTTATTCATATTTGTCAAAATACGATGTTTTTTCTTTACAAATATTTCAAGGAAAATACCTTTTTAAGTGCTGGATGTTCCAAGCATGGGGTTCGGGGTTTCCTTGCATATCTTCAATTCGGTATACCCCGGGCTTAACTACTTTCGTCACTTTGAATGGACCTTCCCAGGTCGGTGCTAGTTTGCCTGCAGCTGCTCTTTTTCCAGTAGCTTCCAGGTTTCTTAAAGTCAGGTATCCCACCTTCAAGCTTCTTTCTCTGACCTTTTGATTGTAATATCTTGCTGCTCGTTGTTGGTAAGCGGCAGTTCGGACTTGGGCGTCTTCCCTAACTTCTTCAAGAGCATCTAGGTTGCTCCTTAATTTGTCCCCATTAGCGTTCTCACTAACGAATTGAACTCGATGAGTGGGGATCTGCAATTCAACTGGGACTACAGCCTCTGTGCCATAAGCAAGTGCAAACGGGGTTTCTTGAGTGGGCGCTCTGGGAGTGGTCCGGAGTGCCCATAGAGTGCTATTGAGCTCTTCTGCCCAATTCTCCTTTGCGCCATTCAGCCGTTTCTTTAATCCTTGAAGGATAGCTCTATTAGTGACTTCCGTTTGGCCATTAGTCTGAGGATGAGCCACAGAGGAGAACTTATGCCATATGCCCATGTTCGTCGTGAAGGCTCTGAAAGTGCTGCAGTCAAATTGTCTGCCATTGTCTGAGATAAGTACTCTTGGTATGCCAAATCTGCAGATGATATGCCCCCATACGAAATCTATCATTTTGCGGGCTGTGATTGTGGCTATTGCTTCTGCCTCTGGCCATTTCGAAAAATATTCCACAGCCACCACTACGAATTTCCTTTGCCCCGTAGTCTTGGGGAAAGGTCCCAGGATGTCAATTTCCCATTGTGAGAAGGGCCATGGACTGGATATGCTTGCTTGAGGAGTGGCAGGGGTCCTGATGGCATTAGCAAATCTCTGACATACGTCACACCTTCGGACAAATTCTTCTGCTTCTTTTTTAACAGTGGGCCAGTAGTATCCTTGCCTGAATATTTTGTTAGCTAATGTCCCTGCTCCCTCGTGAGCCCCACATAGGCCTCTATGTATTTCCTCCAGTACCTTTGCAGCTTCTTCCGGACTCACACACCGGAGCCATGGGCTGGATTTCCCTTTTCTGTATAAAGTTCCCCTTATTACTTGGTAATTGGCAGCTCGAGCTGCTATCTTTTTGGCTTCGACTTTATCTTCGGGGAGTTCGCCCTTTTCCAAGTATCTCAAGTATGGAGTCATCCAAGTTGGGCTCTGCTCCACCTGTAGTACTGTGTTTATCTTCTTGAAAGCAGGTATGCTGACATGCTGTATGTAGACTTCATCAGGGAGCTGCTCTAACTCTTCTTTGGTCAGCCGACTAAGCAGGTCTGCCTCCTCATTTTCATTTCGAGGTATCCTCTGAAATCTCGTCAATATTCCTCTGCTCGTGAGGTCGGCTTCCACAGCTTTTACTTTATCAAGATAACTCTGCATGATGGGATCTCTGGCCTGATATATTCCCGTCACCTGGTTGATCACCAGCTGAGAGTCACTATTTACTTCGAGGTCGGTTACCCCTATTTCCAGAGCTACCAACATTCCGTTCACCAAGGCTTCATATTCGGCCACATTATTAGAAGCTTTGAATTCTAGCCGTAAGGCATAACATACTTTGAAGCCCTCCGGCCCCTTAAGTATTATCCCAGCGCCACTGCCCTTAGAGCCTGATGCTCCATCTACATATAGCTTCCAGCTGGACTCTTGGGAAAATCCTCCCTCTCCTTCTTTGCTTGGTATCTCCGCGGATGATCCTTCCTTTTCCTTGTTGAATGAGCATTCTGCTATGAAGTCAGCCAGCGCTTGAGATTTTATAGCTGTCCGAGGTCGGTACTCCAGACAGTAAGGGCTGATTTCCACGGACCATGCTAACATCCGTCCTGAAGTTTCTGGCCTTCGTAGGATCTTTTTTAACGGTTGATCTGTCATCACAACTCCTTGATGGCCTTCCAGATAAACTTTGAATTTCCGGACTGCTAACAACAAGGCATACGCCAATTTTTCAATGTTCGAGTATCTGACCTCAGTATCTCTGAGTACCTTGCTGACGTAGAAAACAGGTTTCTGCTCCCCGTCTTCCACTCTTACTAGTACTGCGCTAACTGCTTGCTCTGAGGCTGCCAAGTATATCAAGAGTTCTTCCCCTTTTGCGGGGCTGCTGAGCACGTGAGGCGAGCTGAGGTATTCCTTAAGCTCTGTGAAGGCTTTTTGGCAGTCTCCTGTCCATTCAAAATTCGGGACCTTCCTCAATTTTTTGAAGAATGGCAAACACTTTTCTGCCGATCTTGACATAAATCGATGAAGCGCCACTACTCTCCCGGTCAATCTCTGAATGTCCCTTACACAGGTCGGCTCTGGCATATTCAATATGGCTTCCACTTTCTCCGGATTGGGTTCAATGCCTTTTCCGCTCACCATGTACCCCAAGAATTTTCCTCCCCTGATGAAGAAAGCGCACTTTGCTGGATTCAGCTTCATCCTGTATTGATCTAACACCCCAAATATCTCCCTTAAATCCGTTATATGTTGTTGAAAGGTTGAACTTTTAACCACCATGTCATCCACATAGACTTCGACATTCCTGCCGATCTGGTTTTTAAAGATTTTATTCATTAGTCGTTGGTAAGTTGCCCCGGCGTTTCTTAATCCGAAAGGCATAGCTCTGTAGCAGTAAGTCCCGTCTTCGGTTATAAATGAGGTCTTCTCCTCATCCGTTTTTTCCATTGGGATTTGGTGGTAACCAGACATAGCATCCAAAGAAGACATATAATCAAAACCAGCCGTTGAGTCGACCATCTTATTAATATCGGGAAGGGGGTAACAATCTTTAGGGCATGCCTTATTCAGGTCGGTAAAATCTATACACATCCTGTATTTGCCATTGGCTTTTTTGACTAACACAGGATTTGCCAGCCACTGTGGGTACATAACCTCCCTAATAAAGCCTGCCTCTTCTAGCTTCTACACCTCTTCCTGGGTTGCCTGCTGCTTCTCTCTTCCCACTACTCTCTTCTTTTGCTTTACTGGTCTGGCCTCGGGGAGGACATTCAATTGGTGTGTCATTACTTTGGGGTCAATTCCCAGCATGTCTGAGGGCTTCCATGCGAAGGTCGGTGAGTGACTTCGGATCAGGGCCATGGCTTCACCTTTTTGTTCTTTGGTGAGGCCGGCATTGAGACTGAAGACCTTACTCGTTTCTTCTTCTGATAGGGAGAAAGTCTCCAGCTCTCCAACGGGCTCTGTCCGGGCTTCCTTTGTCTCATCCCTGACCTCCAAAACTTCCGAATCAAGCGCTTCTCCGGTTGAGTTCGGTTCCGTCACTGTGGCCAAGTATACTGCCCTTGCTTCCTCCTGGCTTCCCCGGACCATTCCCACTCCTCCTTCCGTTGGGAACTTGAGCGCCAGATACCTGATGCTAGTGACAGCCTCGAAACTGAACAACGCCGGCCTCCCCAAAATCGCATTGTAGCTCAGTGGGAGTTTGACCACCAAGAACACCTCATAATGGGTGCGAGCTTTGGGTGCTTCTCCCAAGGTGAGGGCCAGCTTCACCTTCCCTTCTACAAGTACCGGTGCTCCTCCGATCCCTTTGATGGCTGACTGGTCCCGAACCAGCTGTTCCTCTGGGATTCCCATCTGCTGGAAAACCCGATATGGCAATAAGTTAACCTTACTTCCATCATCCACCAGAACCTTCTTCACCCGAAAATTATGAATGACTGCTTCAATGACAAGCGCGTCATCATGGGGCATCTGAACGCCCTGTGCATCCTCCGAAGAGAAAACGATGGTCATAGGAGAGTGTTCAACGATCTGCATGACCTCGCCATTGTTGGTCTCCCCTTCCCGGTTTCTCTTCTTTCCTCGACGGTTCATCCGTCCTCCAGTTCCTCCAACGATCATGTTAATAGTCCCACTGGACCCATCGTTCACTGGCCCCGTTCCAGTTCTCCTGGGCATCTGGGCTGCCGGACCGGGTTGAGGCCTCTGCCCCTCCGGTTTCTTCACAAAATTTTTGAGATGCCCCCTTTTTATCAATCTTTCAATCTCTGCAATTAACTGAAAACAGTTATTTGTGTCGTGGCCATGCGTTCGGTGATACTGACAATACTTATCAGGATTTCTCTGATCTGCTTCCGACTTCAAAGGTTGAGGCCACTGGAGAAACTCTTTATTTTGGACGGCCATGAGCACCTCGGCTCTAGACGCATTTAATGGAGTCGGTTTCTCCGGAACCCAAGGAGGGAGCGTTCTTGGTTCGAGAATCCGAGGAGGAGGAGGCCTGTGATCCCTTCTTTCCCAGGCCTGCTTGTACGGTTCAGGCCTCTTTCCATGCTTCTTCTCGTGCTTCTCCGACCTCCCTTCCTCCGGGGCTTTTTCTTTTCCTTCCGCCCTTTTGGCAAATCTACTCATTACTAAGGCGTCATCCTGCCTTATATACTTTTCCGCCCTCTTCATCAACTCGGCCAGTGAGGTCGGAGGTTTCTTGCTTAGTGAACCGAAGAACTCGGCAGAGGTTGTTCCCTTCTGCATGGCCTCTACCGCCCTTCCTTCGTCAAGCTCGGGGATCTGTAGGGCCTCCGTATTGAAACGGGCGACATACTCTCTGAGGGATTCACCAGCTTTTTGTCTCACTGTTTCCAGATAACTTGTCTTCCTATCTGCAGGCACCCCAGCTACGAACCGGCTAATGAAGCGAGTGGCCAGATCTCCGAAACTTTGAATGCTTCCGGCCTCTAGGCTGTTGAACCATGCCCTCGCTGGTCCCGAGAGCGTTGTTGGGAACACCTTGCACATCAGAGCATCTGACAGGGTTTGTAGCTCCATGAAGGTCTTATAGTTCATGACGTGCTCTCTCGGGTTACCAGCTCCATTATAGGCCGCCATCGGTGGCATCATAAACTTTTTGGGAACGGTCTCCTGCTGCATTAACTTTGAGAAGGGAGAAGAAGTAGGCAAGGAGGTTTGACTCTGATCTTTCTTACCTAGCTCGGCTAGGAGCTGCTCCTTCAACCTTTTCAGCTTTTGGTTCATTTTCTCGTCTTCCGTGTTGGGTCTTTTGCCCAAACTGCATTCTTCCTCCTCTGTTTCAGTTCTCGTTTCTCTGGTTGTTTCGGCAGAATAGTCGTTCACCTCTTCATTTTCTATCAACTCTCTTGCCCTTCGCCCATGAATTTGGGCCTCTGGTTCTTCCTCTTCTCCGGTATCGTGGTTGTTAGTTCGGAGGCGGGCAGAGGTAGGTTGAGGTTCATCGGTTCTGGGTTCCTCCACTACTGGGAGTGTGTTTACTGGGGTGCTAAGTCCCCTTTGTTGCATTATCTGGCCCAACCAGTGAGCAGTGGTTTGCAGCTGGAGAGCCATGGTTTGAATGTCTTGGTTAGACAGGGTCATGGTGGGAGTATTCCCTGCCAGGCTTGGCGAGGGATTAAGAGAAATAGGTGTTTGGTTATTCAACATTGTAGGACTAGAAAAGGAGAACTGCTGTCCATCTTGGGCAGAGCTCAGGTCATTTGGAATATTAAGGTTACTATCTTGGTGGTTTGCCATCGTGGATCTCAGTGGGTTTTGAAAGTGAAAACTCCGGTGATGAAAAGATCTCCTTCGTTTCCCACAGACGGCGCCAATTGATGATCTGAGATCCAATGGAATAGGGTTTTACAAGGGTTTTGTATTACTGAATAAGGCCTAAGTTTTCTGAGGAGGTGTCTCCTCTTTTATACATTATCTTGCTTGCTGGTGACGTGTAAAGGTTTCTCCAGGATTGGGCCACGCGTCTCTGCCATCCGGATTCGGAGGTACTAGGGTATCAGCCGCCTGCTCCATGCGTAACGGCCTCTGATTCTCCTCATGCGTACGTTCGAGCGGATTTGCCAGGCTGTCTGGTGAATATCATTCTGGATCCTGGACTGGGCTTGAGAGTTGGGCAGGATGCTAAGCCTGAGTGGAGAGGGCCTGCTTCAGGTGGGCCGGGCCGGTTTGAGTGAGGAAGATGGGTCGAGCCCGGCCTTGAAGGTTGGATGAGCCATGATTGTTATATGTATCAGGGGTGTGGGCCTCTACGTCATGGGCCTTGGGCTGTGGTCAAGCCCCTGGTCCGGGGTGAAGGAATTCAGCGGTCATCAATTTCTTTAGAGATATTTTTTTCCTATTATTCAGGTCCTAGCAAAGGAAGACCTCAATAAGGTCTTGACAAGAGAAGACCTCAATAAGGTCTTGACAAAAGAAGACCTCAATAAGGTCTTAACAAGAGAAGACCTCACTGAGGTCCTAGCAAGAGAAAACCTCAATAAGGTCTTGACAAGAGAAGACCTCAATAAGGTCTTGACAAAAGAAGACCTCAATAAAGGTCTTGACAAAAGAAGACCTCAATGAGGCAGAAGACCTCAATGAGGCAGAAGACCTCAATGAGGCAGAAGACCTCAATGAGGCAGAAGACCTCAAAAGAGGCAGAAGACCTCAAAGAGGCAGAAGACCTCAATGAGGCAGAAGACCTCAAAGAGGCAGAAGACCTCAAAAGAGGCAGAAGACCTCAAAGAGGCAGAAGACCTCAATGAGGCAGAAGACCTCAAAGAGGCAGAAGACCTCAAAGAGGCAGAAGACCTCAATGAGGCAGAAGACCTCAAAAGAGGCAGAAGACCTCAAAGAGGCAGAAGACCTCAATGAGGCAGAAGATCTCAATGAGGCAGAAGACCTCAAAGAGGCAGAAGACCTCAAAAGAGGCAGAAGACCTCAAAGAGGCAGAAGACCTCAAAAGAGGCAGAAGACCTCAAAGAGGCAGAAGACCTCAAAGAGGCAGAAGACCTCAAAGAGGCAGAAGACCTCAAAGAGGCAGAAGACCTCAAAAGAGGCAGAAGACCTCAATGAGGCAGAAGACCTCAATGAGGCAGAAGACCTCAATGAGGCAGAAGACCTCAATGAGGCAGAAGACCTCAAAGAGGCAGAAGACCTCAATGAGGCAGAAGACCCCAAAGAGGCAGAAGACCTCAAAGAGGCAGAAGACCTCAATGAGGCAGAAGACCTCAATGCACCAGAAGACCTCAAAAGAGGCAGAAGACCTCAAAGAGGCAGAAGACCTAAATGAGGCAGAAGACCTCAATGAGGCAGAAGACCTCACCGAGGCAGAAGACCTCAATGAGGCAGAAGACCTCAAAGAGGCAGAAGACCTCAAAAGAGGCAGAAGACCTCAAAGAGGCAGAAGACCTCAATGCGCCAGAAGACCTCAAAAGAGGCAGAAGACCTCAAAGAGGCAGAAGACCTAAATGAGGCAGAAGACCTCACTGAGGTAGAAAACCTCACTGAGGCAGAAGACCTCACTGAGGTAGAAGACCGGCGAAGATCTCAAAGATCTCCCGGAGCAAAAATAGCCGGAATCCCCAAGATCATCCGGTGCTACAAGCAAAAACAACTCATAAGAACATAGTTTCGATCTCACATAAAAGATTGGGGCACGGGACCATAAATGAAAAGCTAAACTCCGACCTCCCAAAGGACCTCGAGTCATCAGAGAGACTTTGATCTCACACAACAGCCAAAAGTACCAAAGCATCATGCCGATCTCAAGAAAACGAGTGCAGTACTGGTAAACCCAATAGGCAGGCTGAATTAAGGCAAGGCGATTCCTAAGCAAACTGCATACCAAAATACAAAGCCAAACAAAGAATCAGGGGCAATCATAAGAGGCAACGACCTCGAGAATTGACCGCTCACACTAAACCAACTCAGCTGACCTAGAGAAAGGTCCAAGCAACAAAGAGCCCGCAAAACGCTCGAAAGAAGACAGCCCATAAATACTCAGGGGCAAAAAACATACACAAGAGTCCAACGCTCAGGCAAAAATAATAAAAAGGCAAGAAAGGGATACTTTCGACAGGAACAGTTCTCAGACCACACGGTCATGAATAGAGTTTAAAGATTTATCCCCTCACCAGTCATGGAATAACTGCTGAGGAGATAAAGGGGCAATTGATGATCGCTGGATTTCTTCACCCCGGTATAAAGGCCAGGCCCATGAAAACAGTCCATGATCCGAAGGCTTCAATATTCCCCTCGAGAGCCAGGTCCAGCCCGCTCAGTCACAGGGCCGGACTCCGCCTAGACTCCTCAATCAAACCGGCCCAAACCTCTCGGCCCAGTAATCAGGCCCTCACCAGGCTCAACTTCAGCCCTACCATTCAACCCAGCCCGGAAAGGGGAAAATGACCAAGATGCCCCGCTGGTAGGTCCTTCCGCATGCGTATCAGAGGAGAATCATACGTATCAGAGGAGAATTAATAGCCGTTACGCATGGAGCAGGCGCCTGACACATCCGTACATACGGAGCTAGGCGACAGAAGACAGCTAGCATTGTGGTAGAGAGACAGATATATATATCACGGTAAAGGCCACGCAGAAGGGGGGCTCTCTTCTTCTTCCTTTTCCTTCCTGGACACCATTTTTATTCTTTCTGTAACCCTTGCCTAAATATACTACTCTGAGCCATAAAATCTGACTTGAGCGTCGGAGGGCCTCTGCCGGGGCACACCCGGTAGGCCCTTGACCTTTCTTTCTTATTTTACAGGTCCCTTCACCAGGAAGAACATGGAGAGATCCACCAGGGAGCCCAGCAAGAAGGGACCCAGAAGAAAACCAGATCTATCATGGACCAGGAAGAGGAAAATATTTATCAAGTATAAATATTATTGCAAATATTTTGTGAAGCAAAAATATTTGGAGATTGAAAAAAATTATTTAGTTAAGTTTATTTTATTAAAAAAATTAAATTACTGTTTAGTAGTGAAATAAATTTATATTATTCATAATTAATCTGAAAATTTAATTATTTAAAAAATTTAATATCTATGGGGTGTTGAGATAAAAAATTGTAAGGATTAAAATAGTATAAAAGTAGAAAAAATTTATAAATATAAATATTTTTGTAAATATTTTGTGTAGCAAAAATATTTGGAGATGGAAAAAAATTATTTAGTTAAATTTATTTTATTAAATAAATTAAACAATTGTTAAGTGGTGAAATAAATTTATATTATTAATAATTAATCTCAGAATTTAGTTATTTAAAAAATTTAATATATATAGTGCGTTAGGAATTTTTTATAGGATTAAAATAGTATAAAAATAGAAAAAAATTATAGGTATAAAATTTGGTGTGAATATTTATTATAAATAAAATATTATGAGACGTGGAAAAAATTATTTAGTTAAATTTATTTTAATTAAAAATTTAAATATTGTTTAGTGGTAAAATAAATTTATATTATTTATAATTAATTTAAAATTTTAGTTATTTAAAAAATTTTTTATTTGGAGTATTGGGATAAAAAATTGAAGACAAACAAAATTTAAGAATATAAATGTAATTGTGAATATTTTGTGTATAAAAAATATTAGAAGATAGAGAAAAAATTATTATGAGAAAAAAATGTTTAGTTTAATTTATTTTATTAAAAAAATTAAAGTATTGTTTAGTTATGAAATAAATTTATATTTTTCTCAATTAATTTGAAAATTTAATTATTTAAAAAATTTAATATATATAGGTGGTTGTGATAAAAAATTATAGAGATTAAAATAGTATAAAAGCAGAAAAAAATTTATAAATATAAATATTATTTTAAATATTTCCTGTAGAAAAAATATTAGGAGATGCAGAAAAATTATTTAGTTAAATTAATTTTATTAAAAAAATTAAAGTATTGTTTTATATTATTTATAATTAATTTAAATTTTTAGTTATTTGAATAATTTAATATATATAGGATGTTAGTGACAAAAAATTGTAAAAATTAAAATAATATAAAATAAGAAAAATTTATAAATATAAATATTGTTGTCAATATTTTATGTAACAAAAATATTAAGCGATAGAAAAAATTTATTTAGTTGAATTTATTTTATTAAAAAATTAAAATATTTTTTAGTGCTAAAATAAATTTATATTATTCATAATTAATTTGAAAATGTAATTATTTAAAAAATTTAATACATATGAAGTATTTGGACGAAAAATTGTATTGACTAAAATTATATAAAAATAGAAAAAATTTATAAATAAAAATATTGTTGTGAATATTTTGTTTAGTAAAAATATTAGGAGATGGAAAATAATATTTAGTTAAATTTATTTTATTAAACAAAATTAAAGTATTGTTTAGTAGTGAAATAAATTTTTATTATTCATAATTAATCTGAAAATTTAATTATTTAAAAAATTTAATATCTACAGCGCATTGGAATAAAAAATTGTAAGGATTAAAATAGTATAAAAGTAGAAAAAATTTATAAGTATAAATATTATTGTAAATATTTTGTGTAGCAAAAATATTTGGAGATGGAAAAAAATTATTTAGTTAAGTTTATTTTATTAAAAAAATAAATTTATATTATTCATAATTAATCTGAAAATTTAATTATTTAAAAAATTTAATATCTATGGGTGTTGGGATAAAAAATTGTAAGGATTAAAATAGTATAAAAGTAAAAAAATTTATAAATATAAATATTTTTGTAAATATTTTGTGTAGCAAAAATATTTAGAGATGAAAAAAAAATATTTAGTTAAATTTATTTTATTAAACAAATTAAACAATTGTTAAGTGGTGAAATAAATTTATATTATTAATAATTAATCTCAGAATTTAGTTATTTAAAAAATTTAATATATATAGTGCGTTGGAATTTTTTTTTAGGGATTAAAATAGTATAAAAATAGAAAAAAATTATAGGTATAAAATTTGGTGAGAATATTTATTATAAATAAAATATTATGACACGTGGAGAAAATTATTTAGTTAAATTTATTTTAATTAAAAATTTAAATATTGTTTAGTGGTAAAATAAATTTATATTATTTATAATTAATTTAAAATTTTAGTTATTTAAAAAAAAATTTATTTAGAGTATTGTGATAAAAAATTGTAGAGATTAAAATAGTGTAAAACAAACAAAATTTAAGAATATAAATATTATTGTGAATATTTTGTATATAAAAAATTTTAGAAGATAGAGAAAAAATTATTAGGAGAAAAAAATATTTAATTTAATTTATTTTTAAAAAAATTAAAGTATTGTTTAGTTACGAAATAAATTTATATTATTCTTAATTAATCTGAAAATTTAATTATTTAAAAAATTTAATATAAATAGTTAGTAGGGATAAAATATTACAGGGATTAAAATAGTATAAAAGTAGAAAAAAGTTTATAAATATAAATATTATTTTGAATATTTCCTGTAGAAAAAATATTAGGAGATGCGGAAAAATTATTTAGTTAAATTAATTTTATTAAAAAAAATTAAAGTATAGTTTTATACTATTTATAATTAAATTGAAATTTTAGTTATTTAAAGAATTTAATATATATAGGATTTTAGTGACAAAAAATTGTAGAAATTAATATAATATAAAATAAGAAAAATTTATAAATATAAATATTATTATCAATATTTTATGTAATAAAAATATTAAGTGATGGGAAAAATTTATTTAGTTGAATTTATTTTATTAAAAAATTAAAATATTGTTTAGTGCTGAAATAAATTTATATTATTCATAATTAATTTGAAAATTTAATTATTTAAAAAATTTAATATCTAGGGGTGTTGGGATAAAAAATTGTAAGGATTAAAATAATATAAAAGTAGAAAAAATTTATAAATATAAATATTGTTGTAAATATTTGGTGTAGCAAAAATATTTGGAGATGGAAAAAAATTATTTAGTTAAATTTATTTTATTAAACAAATTAAACTATTGTTAAGTGGTGAAATAAATTTATATTATTAATAATTAATCTCAGAATTGAGTTATTTAAAAAATTTAATATATATATAGTGCATTGGAATTTTTTTTAGGGATTAAAATAGTATAAAAATAGAAAAAAATTATAGATATAAAATTTGGTGCGATATTTATTATAAATAAAATATTATGAGACGTGTAAAAATTATTTAATTAAATTTATTTTAATTAAAAATTTAAATATTGTTTTGTGGTAAAATAAATTTATATTATTTATAATTAATCTAAAAATTTAGTTATTTAAAAAAATTTTATTTAGAGTATTGTGATAAAAAATTATAAAGATTAAAATAGTATAAAACAAACAAAATTTAAGAATACAAATGTTATTGTGAATATTTTGTGTATAAAAAATATTAGAAGATAGAGAAAAAATTTATGAGGAGAAAAAAATGTTTAGTTTAGTTTATTTTATTAAAAAAATTAAAGTATTGTTTAGTTAGGAAATAAATTTATATTATTCTTAATTAATGTGAAATTTTAATTATTTAAAAAATTTAATATATATAGGTGGTTGTGATAAAAAATTATAGAGATTAAAATAGCATAAAAAGCAGAAAAAATTTTATAAATATTAATTATGAATAATATAAATTTATTTTACTACTAAACAATACTTTAATTTTGTTTAATAAAATAAATTTAACTAAATATATTTTTTCCATCTCCTAATATTTTCTCTAAACAAAATATTTACAACAATATTTTTATTTATAAATTTTTTCTATTTTTGTATAATTTTAGTCCTACAATTTTTTGTCCAATACTTCATATGTATTAAATTTTTTAAATAATTACATTTTCAGATTAATTATAAATACTATAAATTTATTTCAGCACTAAACAATATTTTAATTTTTAATAAAATTAATTCAACAAAATAAATTTTTCCATCGCTTAATATTTTTGTTACACAAAATATTCACAACAATATTTATATTTATAAATTTTTATAATTTATATTATTTTAATTCCCACAAATTTTTGTCACTAACATCTTATATATATTAAATTCTTTAAATAACTAAAATTTCAAATTAATTATAAATAATATAAATTTATTTCACGACTAAACAATACCTTAACTTTTTAATAAAATAAATTGAACTAAATAATTTTTCCGCATCTACTAATATTTTTACTACACGAAATATTCAAAATAATGTTTATATTTATAAATTTTTTTCTGCTTTTATACTATTTTAATCCCTATAATTTTTTTTATCACAATCACCTATATATATTAAATTTTTTAAATAATTAAATTTTCATATTAATTAAGAATAATATAAATTTATTTCATAACTAAACAATACTTTAATTTTTTTAATAAAATAAATTAAACTAAACATTTTTTTTCTCCTAATAGTTTTTTCTCATCTTCTAATATTTTTTATACACAAAATATTCACAATAACATTTATATTCTTAAATTTTGTTTATTTTATACTATTTTAATCTCCACAATATTTTATCACTAACACTCTAAATATTCAATTTTTTAAATAACTAAATTTTAAGATTAATTATAAATAATATAAATTTATTTTACCATTAAATAATATTTAATTTTTTAATTAAAATAAATTTCACTAAATAATTTTTTCCTCATCTCATAATATTTTTTTATAATAAATATTTACATCAACTTTTATATTTATAAATTTTTTATATTTTTATACCATTTTAATCCCTAAAAAAATTTCAACGCATTATAATATTAAATTTTTTAAATAACTAAATTTTGAGATTAATTATTCATAATATAAATTTATAGTTTAATTTGTTTAATAAAATAAATTTAACTAAATAATTTTTTTTCATCTGCAATTTTTTTTGCTACGCAAAATATTTACAACAATATTTATATTTATAAATTTTTTCTAGTTTTATATTATTTTAATCCTTATAATTTTTTATCTCAACACCCTATAGATATTAAATTTTTTAAATAATTAAATTTTCATATTAATTATGAATAATATAAATTTATTTCACTACTCAACAATACTTTAATTTTGTTTAATAAAATAAATTTAACTTAACATATTCCATCTCCTAATATTTTTTCTAAACAAAATATTCACAACAATATTTATATTTATAAATTTTTCTTATTTTATATTATTTTAATTCCTACAATTTTTTGTCATTAACATCTTATATATATTAAATTCTTTAAATAACTAAAATTTCAAAATAATTATAAATAATATAAATTTACTTCACAACTAAACAATACTTTAATTTTTTAATAAAATAAATTTAATAAAATAATTTTTCCAAATCTACTATAATTTTTACTACATGAAATATTCAAAATAATGTTTATATTTATAAATTTTTTCCTGCTTTTATACTATTTTAATCCCTATAATTTTTTTTCACAACCATCTATGTATATTAAATTTTTTAAATAATTAATTTTTCAGATTAATTAAGAATAAATAAATTTATTTCATAACTAAACAATACTTTATTTTTTTAATAAAATAAATTAAACTAAATATTTTTTTTCTGCTAATAATTTTTTCTTATCTTCTAATATTTTTTATACACAAAATATTCGCAATAACATTTATATTCTAAAATTTTCTTTGTTTTATACTATTTTAATCTCTATAATTTTTTATCACAACACTCTAAATATTTAATTTTTTAAATAATTAAATTTTCAGATTTATTATAAATAATATAAATTTATTTTACCACTAAACAATATTTAATTTTTTAATTAAAATAAATTTAACTAAATATTTTTTTCCACATCTCATAATATTTTTTTATAATAAATATTCGCAATAACTTTATATTTATAATTTTTTTCTATTTTTATAATATTTTAATTATTAAAAAATTTCAACGCACTATACATATTAAATTTTTTAAATAACTAGATTCTGAGATTAATTATTAATAATATAAATTTATTTCACCACTAAACAATAGTTTAATTTGTTTAATAAAATAAATTTAACTAAATAATTTTTTTTTCATCTCCAAATATTTTTGCTACACAAAATATTTACAATAATATTTATACTTATAAATTTTTTCTAGTTTTATATTATATTAATCCTTATAATTTTTTTTATCTCAACACCCTATAGATATTAAATTTTTTAAATAATTAAATTCTCATATTAATTATGAATAATATAAATTTATTTCACTACTCAACAATACTTTAATTTTGTTTAATAAAATAAATTTAACTAAATATGTTTTTCCATCTCCTAATATTTTTCCTAAACAAAATATTCACAACAATATTTATATTTATAAATTTTTCTTATTTTATATTATTTTAATTCCTAGAATTTTTTGTCATTAACACCTTATATATATTAAATTCTTTAAATAATTAAAATTTCAGATTAATTAAGAATAATATAAATTTATTTCATAACTAAACAATACTTTAATTTTTTTAATAAAATAAATTAAACTAAATATTTTTTCTCCTAATAATTTTTTCTCATCTTTTAATATTTTTTATACACAAAATATTCACAATAACATTTATATTCTTAAATTTTATTTGTTTTATACTATTTTAATCTCCACAATTTTTTATCACAACACTCTAAATATTCGATTTTTTAAATAACTAAAATTTAAGATTAATTATAAATAATATAAATTTATTTTACCACTAAATAATATTTAATTTTTTAATTAAAATAAATTTAACTAAATAAATTTTTCCACATCTCATAATATATTTTTTATAATAAATATTCGCAATAACTTTTATATTTATAAATTTTTCTATTTTTATACTATTTTAATCATTAAAAAATTCCAAAGCACTATACATATTAAATTTTTTAAATAACTAGATTCTGAAATTAATTATTAATAATATAAATTTATTTCACCACTAAACAATAGTTTAATTTGTTTAATAAAATAAATTTAACTAAATAATTTTTTTCCATCTCCAAATATTTTTGCTACACAAAATATTTACAACAATATTTATACTATATTAATCCTTACAATTTTTTATCTCAACACCCTATAGATATTAAATTTTTTAAATAATTAAATTTTCATATTAATTATGAATAATATAAATTTATTTCACGACTAAACAATACTTTAATTTTTTTAATAAAATATATTTAACTAAATAAATTTTTCGCATCTCCTAATATTTTTCCAACACGAAATATTCAAAATAATATTTATATTTATAAATTTTTTCCTGCTTTTATGCTATCTTAATCCCTATATTTTTTTATCACAACCACCTATATATATTAAATTTTTAAATAATTAAATTTTCAGATTAATTAAGAATAATATAAATTTATTTCATAACTAAACAATACTTTAATATTTTTAATAAAATAAATTAAACTAAACATTTCTTTCTCCTAATAATTTTTTCTCATCTTCTAATATTTTTTATACACAAATATTCACAATAACAATTATATTCTTAAATTTTGTTTATTTTATATTATTTTAAATTTTTTCTATTTTTATATAATTTTAGTCCCTACAATTTTTTGTCTGTATTAAATTTTTTAAATAATTACATTTTCAGATTAATTATGAATACTATAAATTTATTTCAGCATTAAACAATATTTTAATATTTAATAAAATTAATTCAACTAAATAAATTTTTCCCATCGCTTAATATTTTTGTTACACAACAATATTTATATTTATAATTTCTTTTTAATTTATATTATTTTAATTCCCACAAATTTTTGTCACTAACATCTTATATATATTAAATTTTTTAAATAACTAAAATTTCAAATTAATTATAAATAATATAAATTTATTTCACGACTAAACAATACTTTAATTTTTTTAATAAAATAAATTGAACTAAATAATTTTTCAGCATCTACTAATATTTTTACTACACGAAATATTCAAAATAATGTTTATATTTATAAATTTTTTCCTGCTTTTATATTATTTTAATTCCTATAATTTTTTTATCACAACAACCTATATATATATTAAATTTTTTAAATAATTAAATTTTCAGATTAATTAAGAATAAATAAATTTATTTCATAACTAAACAATACTTTATTTTTTAATAAAATAAATTAAACTAAATATTTTTTTTCTCCTAATAATTTTTTCTCATCTTCTAATATTTTTTATACACAAAATATTCACAATATCATTTATATTCTTAAATTTTTTTTGTGTTATACTATTTTAATCTCTACAATTTTTTATCACAACACTCTAAATATTCAATTTTTTAAATAACTAAATTTTCAGATTTATTATAAATAATATAAATTTATTTTACCACTAAATAATATTTAATTTTTTAATTAAAATAAATTTAACTAAATAATTTTTTCCACATCTCATAATAGTTTTTTTATAATAAATATTCGTAATAACTTTTATATTTATAAATTTTTTCTATTTTTATACCATTTTAATCATTAAAAAATTCCAATGCATTATATATATTAAATTTTTTAAATAACTAAATTCTGAGATTAATTATTAATAATATAAATTTATTTCACTACTAAACAGTAGTTTAATTTGTTTAATAAAATAAATTCAACTAAATAATTTTTTTTTATTTACAATTATTTTTGCTACGCAAAATATTTACAACAATATTTATTCTTATAAACTTTTTCTAGTTTTATACTGTTTTAATCCTTACGATTTTTTATCTCAACACCCTATAGATATTAAATTTTTTAAATAATTAAATTTTCAGTTTAATTATGAATAATATAAATTTATTTCACTACTAAACAATACTTTAATTTTGTTTAATAAATTAAATTTAATTAAATATATTTTTTCCATCTTCTAATATTTTTCCTAAACAAAATATTCACAACAATATTTTTATTTATAAATTTTTTCTATTTTTATATAATTTTAATCCCTACAATTTTTTTCCAATACTTCATATGTATTAAATTTTTAAATAATTAAATTTTCAGATTAATTATGAATAATATAAATTTATTTCAGCACTAAATAATATTTTAAATTTTTAATAAAATAAATTCAACTAAATAATTTTTTCCATTTGTTACACAAAATATTCACAATAATATTTCTATTTATAAATTTTTCTTATTTTATATTATTTTAATTCCTACAATTTGTTGTCACTAACATCCTATATACATTAAATTCTTTAAATAACTAAAATTTCAAATTAATTATAAATAATATAAATTTATTTCACGACAAAATAATACTTTAATTTTTTAATAAAATAAATTTAACTAAATAATTTTTCCGCATCTACTAATATTTTTACTACACGAAATATTCAAAATAATGTTTATATTTATAAATTTTTTCCTGCTTTTATACTATTTTAATCCCTATAATTTTTTATCACAACAACCTATATATATTAATATTTTTAAATAATTAAATTTTTAGATTAATTAAGAATAATATAAATTTATTTCATAACTAAACAATACTTTAATATTTTTAATAAAATAAATTAAACTAAATATTTTTTCTCATCTTCTAATATTTTTTATACACAAAATATTGACAATAAGATTTATATTCTTAAATTTTCTTTGTTTTATACTATTTTAATCTCTATAATTTTTTATCACAACACTCTAAATATTCAATGTTTTAAATAACTAAATTTTCAGATTTATTATAAATAATATAAATTTATTTTACCACTAAATAATATTTAATTTTTTTATTAAAATAAATTTAACTAAATAATTTTTTCACATCTCATAATATTTTTTTATAATAAATATTCGCAATAACTTTTATATTTATAAATTTTTTCTATTTTTATAATATTTTAATCATTAAAAAAATTTTAACGCACTATACATATTAAATTTTTTAAATAACTAAATTCTGAGATTAATTATTAATAATATAAATTTATTTAACCGCTAAACAATAGTTTAATTTGTTTAATAAAATGAATTTAACTAAATAATTTTTTTCCATCTCCAATTATTTTTGCTATGCAAAATATTTACAACAATATTTATACTTATAAACTTTTTCTAGTTTTATACCGTTTTAATCCTTACAATTTTTTTTATCTCAACACCCTATAAATATTAAATTTTTTAAATAATTAAATTTTCAGATTAATTATGAATAATATAAATTTATTTCACTACTAAACAATACTTTAATTTTATTTAATAAAATAAATTTAACTAAATATGTTTTTTCCATCTCCTAATATTTTTCCTAAACAAAATATTAACAACAATATTTATATTTATAAATTTTTTCTATTTTTATATAATTTTAGTCCCTACAATTTTTTGTCCAATACTTTGTGTGTATTAAATTTTTTAAATAATTACATTTTCATATTAATTATGAATAATATAAATTTATTTCAGCACTAAACAATATTTTAATTTTTTAATAAAATTAATTCAACTAAATAAATTTTTTCCATCGCTAATATTTTTGTTACACAAAATATTCATAATAATATTTATATTTATAATTTTTTTATTTTGTATTATTCTAATTCCCACAAATTTTTGTCACTAACATCCTATATATATTAAATTCTTTACATAACTAAAATTTCAAATTAATTATAAATAATATAAATTTATTTCATGACTAAACAATACTTTGATTTTTTTTAATAAAATAAATTTAACTAAATAATTTTTCCGCATCTCCTAATATTTTTCCTATACGAAATATTCAAAATAATATTTATATTTATAATTTTTTTCCTGCTTTTATACTATTTTAATCTCTATAATTTTTTATCACAACCACCTATATATATTAAATTTTTTAAATAATTAAATTTTCAGATTAATTAAGAATAATATAAATTTATTTCATAACTAAACAATACTTTAATTTTTTTAATAAAATAAATTAAACTAAACATCTTCTAATATTTTTTATACACAAAATATTCACAATAATATTTATATTCTTAAATATTGTTGTAAATATTTTGTGTAGCAAAAATATTTGGAGATGGAAAAAAAATTATTTAGTTAAATTTATTTTATTAAACAAATTAAACTATTGTTTAGTAGTGAAATAAATTTATATTATTAATAATTAATTTCAGAATTTAATTATTTAAAAAAATTAATATATATAGTGTGTTGGAACTTTTTTAGCAATTAAAATAGTATAAAAATAAAAAAAATAAAAATATAAAAGTTGGTGCAAATATTTATTATAAAAAAATATTATGAGATGTGGAAAAAATTATTTAGTTAAATTTATTTTAATTAAAAAATTAAATATTGTTTAGTGGTAAAATAAATTTATATTATTTATAATTAATCTGAAAATTTAATTATTAAAAAAATTGAATATTTAGAGTGTTAGTGATAAAAAATTGTAGAGATTAAAATAGTATAAAACAAACAAAATTTAAGAATATAAATGTTATTGTGAATATTTTGTATATAAAAAATATTAGATGAGAAAAAATTATTAGGAGAAAAAAATGTTTAGTTTAATTTATTTTATTAAAAAAATTAAAGTATTGTTTAGTTATGAAATAAATTTATATTCTTCTTAATTAATCTGAAAATTTAATTATTTAAAAAATTTAATATATATAGGTGGTTGTGATAAAAAAAATTATAGGGATTAAAATAGAATAAAAGCAGGAAAAATTTATAAATTTAAATATTATATCATTTATTCAAATATCCAATTAGAATAAAACTTTAACAGTTCACTTTAATTAGTTTAAATTCAAGAACATTAAAAAAAAAACGATGGGCCGCAAAACAAATGATAGTTCCTTTGTTACTCCAAAATATTATACTCATGCATTATAAATAAAATTGTTACTCATTACTAATCATTTATTCAAATATTCAATTAGAATAAAATTTTAATTGTTCTCTTTAATTAATTTAAAGTCAAGAACATTAAAAAAAAATGATGGGCGCAAAATAAATGACACTACCTTCCTTACCCCAAAATATTATACTTATAAATTATAAACAAAATTGTTATTTATTAGTAATAATTTATTCAAATATTAAATTAGAATAAAACTTTAATTGTTCACTTTAATTAGTTTAAGGTCAAGAACATTAAAAAATAAACGATAGGGCGCAAAATAAATGAAAGTGCCTTCCTTACCCCAAAATATTATACTTATACATTATAAACAAACTTGATATCTATACTGCGAAGTGGGAAGGAGTTAGAATCTGCCAGCCCGAAGAGGCTTGCTCAAGGCAATACGGCAGACCAGAAGGCAGAAGCAGAAATAGAGATTCTAGAAGAAAAACAACCCCAGAAATCTGAGGAAGAACAATTTCCAATGCAGGTAATACGTCCACCTTTTCCTGAAAGATTTGCTCAATCAAAAAGAGAAAAGGAAGAAAAAGAGATCTTGGAGATTTTTCGCAAAATCCAGGTAAACATACCCCTTCTTGAAACTATAAAGCAAATACCCAGGTATGCGAAATTTCTAAAAGACCTTGGCACTAATAAAAGAAAATTGTATGGACACGAAAAAATTAAAGTAGGGGAGAATGTGTCAGCTGTACTCCAAAGAAAAATTGCACAAAAATGTAAAGACAAAAGCATGTTTGCAATATCATGTAAAGTTGGAAACCTTGAAATCAAGAAGGCAATGTGTGATTTAGGAGCTTCTATAAATGTGATTTAGGTCCTTTGAAACAAACATGAATCACACTACAACTCACCGATAAATCAATAGTCTATCCTAAAGACGTGTTGGAGGATGTTTTGGTCTAAGTGGGGAGATTAATTTTCCCAGCTGACTTCTTTGTCTTGGATATGGAGGATGACAATTCATCAAACTCTACAGATTTATTGCTAGGAAGACCATTCCTTAGCACAGCTAGAATGAAGATTGACGTACATGAAGGCACGCTCACAATGGAGTTTGATGGAGAAGTGGTAAAGTTTAATGTCTATGATATAATGAAGTATTATGATGATAATTTTTCTCTTTGCAGCATAGATGTAGTTGATCCTCTCACTCAAGAAGTATTAGAATTAAGCAAGGAAGACAAGTTGGAGATAGTTTTAACTGAAAACTTAATAATGGACTGCCCTGACATTAGTGATACGGATCCAATAGGGCAAATTTCTAACAATGGTGTGGAGCAAACTTATGTCATTCAAATGGATCTAAAAGGAGTTCAAAATCATATTCATATGATCCATATATATTTGGGGCGTGCTTCAACTCATATGGGACAGATTTGGTGCAACACTTGCAATCATAGGCTTAGGGAGCCTAATCAAACCTATGGGCTAAAACTACACAAAGGGAAGCCTAAAGTGAAGATCAAGTAAGGTTTTTGTGAAGATTCAGCTTTGTTATGATGGGCTTGCTATATTTTTATTATTTAACACTTATTTTATTTTAGCTTTGTTTAGACTTGTATTCTGACCATACTTTATCTTTTAAGTTTTAGAGTGTTGGGCCATGTTTTGGGCTTATGTTTTAATACTTATGTGTTATTTTAGTGTGTGATTGGGCTTGGGTCTTATGTATTTAAGTCAGGCCCAAGAAGAGTGTCTTAGGATTTTATTTGTTTTTCTCCTTACTATATAAGGATAAGAAACACTTGTAAGAGGGAGGTTTAAATATAAAAATTTACAGAATTCTTTTCATGCCTTTGGCGTGTATTGCTTTGAGTAAGAGTGAGGATTTGCTTTAATCAATTGCACTAGGAATCTTGGCTAACTTATCAACTATTCGTTGTGGTGTTTATCAGATTCTCATCTAAATCCTTCGATCATTGGTGTTTCAGCTTCTCTAAGTGTGGGGAGCCATAGGAGGTGGGTTTATCAAATCTTTGGATTCCATATCTACTTGTGCGTGTGGGTTTGAGGCCTGTGCCATAGGGTTCCGCGTCAAATAGCACATTGAAACTCAATGAGGAAATTATAGAAATGATGTGTTCATTGGACACCTTGAGCCATAAGGCACCAGAACTTGAGTTAAAATTACTTTCAGCTCATTTGAAATATGCATTTTTGGGAAGTAATAACACACTTCCAATCATAATTTCCTCCAAGTGTCATTCTTGAAAAGCAATGAAGTTAATTTGGGTGTGCAAGTGCGCGGAATGACATTAAATGTTTACCTTTACAAAGGTGGGTTACGGAGCTCCGGAACAAGTTTGACAACTAAAGACATATTTAATATTTCTCAAATCCAAAATTGTCACTCCCAAGCTTTTATGTGCAAATCATTTGTGAAAGTGCCCGAAATAACCTTAAATATTTAGTTTTACAAAAGTGGGTTACGGAGGTCCGAAACAAGTTTCCAAACTAACAAAAGTGTGTCCCGGAGCTCTGACACAAGTTTGCAAACTAAAGACATATTTGATGTTTTCCAACCCCCAAAATGGTCACACGCAAGTTTTTACCTGCTAATCATTTGTGCAAGTGCCTGAAATAACTTTTAAATGTTTACATTTACAAAAGTGGGTTACGGAGCTCCGGAACAAGTTTGACAACTCAGGACATATTTGATATTTCCACGTCAACAAGTTTGCAAACTAAGGACATATTTGATATTTCCACATCAATAAGTTTGCAAACTAAGGACATATTTGATATTTTCCAACCCGAAAATAGTCAACTTGGAACTTTTTACACGCCAATCATTTGTGCAAGTGCTCGAAATGACGTTAAATGTTTACCTTTACAAAAGAGGGTTACAGAGCTCCGGCTATATTTGATGTTTCCCATTCCCACAGTGGCACTCGCAAGTTTTAAAGCCCAAATCATTTGTGAAAGTGCCCGAAATGACGTTAAATGTTTAGTTTTACAAAAGCGGGTTACGGAGCCCCGCAACAAGTTTGACAACTCATGACATATTTGATATTTCCATGTCAACAAGTGTAATACCCGGCTCGAGTCCGGCATCGGAATTCCTATAGTCCGGTGGAATCTCGGGTGTCGGAACCCTCGAGAAGGGTAATACATATGTTTTCCAAGGTATTTTCACTTGTTTTCATGTTTTGAAGTGTTAAAAGACTTGAGTTTTGAAAGAAAAGCAACAAGGGAGGTTCAGAGGTCAGAGACAACTCAGCAGGGTACAGGAAGAGTACAGAGTAGTGTAATAGCTAGTGTGGACATGAAATTGTATATGTATAGTGTATAGAATGGTGCTTGACTTAGAAGAATTGTAATCCCTTTGTGGAGTCACATTATCAGTTTATGTATGTTTCTTTATTGTTGTATGTTTATGAGCAAAACCAGGCTTAACATTCTGAGTTTGATCCGTCTAGAGCCATGAGGAACTCTAGTAGGGATTAGTAGAGAACAGAAAGAGTGCATGCACAGGTTAAGCCTTGGAATGAAGAAAAGTTTTATGTTTTTACAGAACCTGTATGATCATGTATGGGATTTCACAGGTATACAGACAGGATAGCAGGCTTACTACGGGTCCCAGCGACCTTAAGTCGATCTGGATCCTAGTGCCGGTGGCAGTTCGGTTTCCGGGCTGTTACAACAAGTTTGCAAACTAAGGACATATTTGATATTTTTCAACCCCAAAATAGTCCACTCGGAACTTTTTACATGCCAATCATTTGTGCAAGTGCCCGAAATGACGTCAAATGTTTACCTTTACCTTTACAAAAGTGGGTTATAGAGCTCCGGAACAAGTTTGACAACTCAGGACATATTTGATATTTCCAACCTAAAAATAGTCACACACAAGTTTTTACGCGCAAATCATTTGTGCAAGTGCGTGGACTGACATTAAATGTTTACCTTTACAAAGGTGGGTTACGGAGCTCCGGATCAAGTTTGACAACTAAAGACATATTTGATATTTTCCAAATCCAAAATGGTCACTCCCAAGCTTTTAAGTGCAAATCTTTTGTGAAAGTGCCTGAAATAACCTTAAATGTTTAGTTTTACAAAAGTGGGTTACGGAGGTCCGAAACAAGTTTCCAAACTAACAAAAGCGTCCCGGAGCTCTGACACAAGTTTGCCAACTAAAGACATATTTGGTATTTTCCAACCCCCAAAATGGTCACACGCAAGTTTTTACCTGCTAATTATTTGTGCAAGTGCCCGAAATGACTTTTAAATGTTTACATTTATAAAAGTGGGTTACGGAGCTCCGGAACAAGTTTGATAACAAAGGACTTATTTGATATTTCTACGTCAACAAGTTTGCAAACTAAGGACATATTTGATATTTTCCAACCCGAAAATAGTCAACTTGGAACTTTTTACACACCAATCATTTGTACAAGTGACCGAAATGACGTTAAATGTTACCTTTACAAAAGAGGGTTACAAAGCTCCGGAACAAGTTTAACAACTCAGGACATAATTGATATTTCCAACCCAAAAATAGTCACGCACAAGTTTTTACGTGCAAATCATTTGTGCAAGTGCGCGGAATGACATTAAATGTTTACCTTTACAAAGGTGGGTTACGGAGCTGTGGAACAAGTTTGACAACTAAAGACATATTTGATATTTCCCAAATCCAAAATTGTCACTCCCAAGCTTTTATGTGCAAATCATTTATGAAAGTGCCCGAAATAACCTTAAATGTTTAGTTTTACAAAAGTGGGTTACGGAGGTCCGAAACAAGTTTCCAAACAAACAAAAGTGTGTCCCAGAGCTCTGACACAAGTTTGCAAACTAAAGACATATTTGATGTTTTCCAACCCCCAAAATTGTCGCACGCAAGTTTTTACCTGCTAATCATTTGTGCAAGTGCCTGAAATGACTTTTAAATGTTTATATTTACAAAAGTGGGTTACGGAGCTCCGGAACATGTTTGACAACTCAGGACATATTTGATATTTCCACGTCAACAAGTTTGCAAACTAAGGACATATTTGATATTTTCCAACCCAAAAATAGTCAACTTGGAACTTTTTACATGCCAATCATTTGTACAAGTGCCCGAAATGACGTTAAATGTTTACCTTTACAAAAGTGGGTTACAGAGCTCCGGCTATATTTGATGTTTCCCATTCCCACGGTGGCACTCGCAAGTTTTTAAGCCCAAATCATTTGTGAAAGTGCCCGAAATGACGTTAAATGTTTAGTTTTACAAAAGCGGGTTACGGAACCCCGCAACAAGTTTGACAACTCATGACATATTTGATATTTCCACGTCAACAAGTTTGCAAACTAAGGACATATTTGATATTTTTCAACCCCAAAATAGTCCACTCGAAACTTTTTACACGCCAATCATTTGTGCAAGTGCCCGAAATGACGTCAAATGTTTACCTGACGCGGAACCCTATGGCACAAGCCTCAAACCCACACGCACAAGTAGATATGGAATCCAAAGATCTGATAAACCCACCTCCCATGGCACCCCACACTTAGAGAAGCTGAAACACCAATGATTGAAGGATTTAGATGAGAATCTGACAAACGCCACAACAAATAGTTGATAAGTTAATCGAGATTCCTGGTGCAATTGATGAAAGCAAATCCTCACTCTCACTCAAAGCAATACACGCCAAAGGCATGAAAATAATTCTGATAATTTGATTTCAAAGCAGTCTCTTACAATTGTTTCTTATCCTTATATAGTAAGGAGAAAAACAATTAAAACCCTAAGACACTCTTCTTGGGCCTGACTTAAACACATAAGGCCCAAGCCCAATCACATACTAAAATAACACATAAGTATTAAAACATAAGCCCAAAAACATGGCCCAACACTCTAAGACTTAAAAGGTAAAATATGGCCAGAATACAAGCCCAAACAAAGTTAAAATAAAACAAGTGTTAAATCATAAAAATGTAGCAAGCCCATCATATCAATGCTGAATAAATTAGACAGCGCTATCTCCATTACACACTTTAAGCAAGGTGAGTAGCTTAGGTGTGTCTTCAAGCTTCACGAGACATTTGCTAAAGGCAAGCTCAGTCAATTCTTGTGTTACTTGTTCTTGAATGTGTAAGTTCATAGCTGCTTTAAGCTTCTTAGCTTTGCTCCTTGTCACTGGTCCGCTAGGGAGCACCAATGGATCCTTGCTTCCTTGATTCTCGTGTGATTGTGCTTGCTGGTTCGTATCATTCCCTCCTTCCTCGAAAAGATTTGTCCTCAAATCTGGAACATGGTCAAAAGGAGACAAGTCAGACACATTAAAGGTAGCACTAACCCCATACTCACCTGGCAAGTCTATTTTATAAGCATTGTCATTGATTCGCTCTAAGACTTGAAATGGACCATCACCATGAGCATCCAGCTTATTCTTCCTCTGATTTGGAAATCGTTCCTTTCGGAAGTGCACCCAAACCCAATCACCAGGAACAAACACCACTTTCTTCCGTCTCCTATTTGTCCTGTCAGCATACACCTTGTTCCTCTTCTCTATGTTAGACCTAGCCTTCTCATGCAAGGACTTCACCAATTCTGCCTTTTTAGTACCATCTAAGCTAGCAAGCTCATGTAAAGGTAAAGGAACAAGATCAAGTACAGTTAGTGGGTTAAAACCATAAACATGCTCAAATGGAGAAAACCCCGTAGAAGAATGTATGCTGCGGTTATATGCAAACTCAATGAAAGGCAAGCATTCTTCCCAAGTGTTCAAATTCTTACCCACTATAGCTCTGAGTAAGGTACCAAGAGTTCTATTCACCACCTCTGTTTGGCCATCTGTCTGTGGATGACAAGTAGTAGAATATAAGAGTTTAGTACCCAACTTACCCCACAATACTTTCCAAAAGTGCGAAAGGTACTTTGCATCTCTATCTGACACAATTGTCCTTGGCACTCCATGAAGTCGAACCACTTCCCTGAAGAACAAGTCAGCTATATTGATGGCGTCATCAGTTTTATGGCAAGGAATGAAGTGAGCCATCTTGCTAAACCTGTCAACAACAACAAATATGCTATCTCTACCACGCCTAGTCCTAGGTAAGCCAAGCACAAAGTCCATAGAAATATCCATCCAAGGTGAACTAGGAACAGGTAAAGGCATATAAAGACCATGAGGCATAGATTTAGACTTGGCCTGTCTACATGCAATACAAGAAGCACACACTTTCTCAACGTCTTTGCGCATAGAGGGCCAATAAAAATGCTCAAATAAGGTGTCATAAGTCTTATGTACTCCAAAATGCCCCATCAAACCCCCGCAATGAGATTCAAGCACAAGCAAATCACGCATAGAGCATCTGGGCACACACAATTTCTTACCCTTAAACAAGTAACCATCATGCCTATAAAAAGAGTTAAAAGCTCCATGCTCACAAGCCACAAACACATTGCCGAAATCAACATCATTAATGTACAAGTCCTTAACATGTTCAAAACCAAGCAATTTAGAACTCATAATATTAATTAAAGCATACCTCCTAGACAAGGCATCTGCAACCACATTGTCTTTCCCATGCTTATACTTAATCACATATGGAAATTGTTCAATAAACTCAACCCACTTACCATGCCTCTTATTCAACTTGCCTTGTCCCTTCAAGTGTTTTAAGGACTCATGATCCGTATGTATCACAAACTCCTTGGGCAGGAGATAGTGTTGCCACACGTCCAATGCTCTCACCAAGGCATACAACTCCTTTTCATAGGTTGAATAATTGAGATGTGCTCCGTTCAACTTCTCGCTGAAATAGGCTATTGGTTTCTTCTCTTGCATCAACACAGCCCCAATACCTATGCCAGAAGCATCACACTCAATTTCAAAAGTTTTATCAAAGTTAGGTAAAGATAATATAGGAGCGGATGTTAACTTCCCTTTTAAGCAGTCAAAAGCTTTCTGTTGCTCCTCTCCCCACTTGAACCCAACTTCCTTCTTAATAATTCCTGTGAGTGGTGCTGCAATCGTAGAGAAATCGCGCACAAACCTCCTGTAAAAGCTTGCAAGGCCATGAAAGCTCCTCACATCTAAAATAGATTTAGGAATAGGCCACTCCTTTATAGCTTTCACCTTCTCTTCATCTACCTCAATTCCCTGTGCACTCACAACAAAACCAAGGAAAACAAGTCTATCTATACAAAATGTGCACTTCTTAAGTTTAGCATACAAGCTCTCTTTCCTCAAAACCTGCAGAACCAACCTAACATGCTCAATATGTTCGTCGAGAGACCTGCTATAGATCAAGATATCATCAAAGTAAACAACAACAAATTTTCCTAAGTATGCACACAACACATGATTCATTAGCCTCATAAACGTACTAGGTGCATTGGACAAACCAAAAGGCATAACTAACCATTCATACAAACCATACTTTGTCTTAAATGCAGTTTTCCATTCATCACCAGGTTTCATCCTAATCTGATGATATCCACTCATAAGATCAATTTTTGTAAAGTACCTGGCACCATGAAGCTCATCCAACATGTCATCTAGCCGAGGTATAGGATGCCTGTACTTCACTGTGATCTTGTTAACTGCTCTACAATCAACACACATTCGCCAAGTGCCATCCTTCTTTGGAACAAGCAGCACAGGAACACCACATGGACTTAAACTCTCTCTCACCAGTCCCTTCTCCATAAGCTCGTCAATTTGCCTTTGCATTTCCTTTGTTTCCATTGGATTGCTTCGGTAAGCTGGTCTATTTGGAATGCTAGAACCAGGTATGAAATCTATCTGATGCTCGATACCCCTCAACGGTGGCAATCCACTAGGTAGCTCATCTGGAAAGACATCAGTGAATTCCTGCATCATAGACTTAAAACTAGAAGGCAAACAAGAAAGGTTAATATCAGTGTCAGTAAATAAAATCTCCTTATATCTTATAAGCAACACGGGCTGCCCTAAAGAAATAGCACTCTTAACCTCTCTCGCTCTCACATAAAAAGTCTGTTTTGCCCTCCCCTCTTGCATCTTTTCTCTCACCAATGGGCCATTTATTGGTCTTGATTCTTTTCCAGTCTCTTTACCCTTAGATTCACACTTTTCTCTCATTTTTTCCGCAGAACTCAAGCTCTCACTCCCCGTTGTAGCCAAGGCCGAAGCCTCCCTCGCCCTCTCCAGCATCTTTATTTGATCAGCATATACCTCTTGAGGTGATAAAGGAGCGAGTATAACCTTCTGTCCTTCATGAGTGAAGGAGTACTTGTTATTGAACCCATCATGTTGCACCTTTCTATCATATTTGCGAACTAAAGACATATTTGATTTTTTCCAACCCCCAAAATGGTCACACGCAAGTTTTTACCTGCTAATCATTTGTGCAAGTGCCCGAAATGACTTTTAAATGTTTACATTTACAAAAGTGGGTTACGGAGATTCGGAATAAGTTGGACAACTCAGGACATATTTGATATTTACCAACACAAAAAAAAAGTCGCACACAATTTTTTATGCGCAAATCATTTGTGCAAGTACGCGAAATGACTTTTAAATGCTTACATTTTTAAAAGTGGGTTACGGAGCTCCGGATATATTTGATGTTTCCCATTCCCACAGTGGCACTTGCAAGTTTTTAAGCCCAAATCATTTGTGAAAGTGCCCGAAATGACGTTAAAGGTTTTGTTTTACAAAAGCGGGTTACGGAGCCCCGAAACAAATTTTACAACTCATGACATATTTGATATTTCCACATCAACAAGTTTGCAAACTAAGGGGTTATTTGATATTTTTCAACCCCAAAATAGTCAACACGGAACTTTTTACACGCTAACCATTTGTGCAAGTGCCCGAAATGACGTCAAATGTTTACCTTTACGAAAGTGGGTTACAGAGCTCCGGATCAAGTTTGGCAACTCAGGACATATTTGATATTTCCAACCCAAAAATAGTCACGCACAAGTTTTTACGTGCAAATCATTGGTGCAAGTGCGTGGAATGACATTAAATGTTTACCTTTACAAAGGTGGGTTACGGAGCTCCGGAACAAGTTTGACAACTAAATACATATTTGATATTTCCCAAATCCAAAATGGTCACTCCCAAGCTTTTCAGTGCAAATCATTTGTGAAAGTGTCCGAAATAACCTTAAATGTTTAGTTTTACAAAAGTGGGTTATGAAGGTCCGAAACAAGTTTCCAAACTAAAAAAAGTGAGTCCCGGAGCTCTGGTACAAGTTTGCGAACTAAAGACATATTTGATGTTTGCCAACCCCCAAAATGGTCACGCGCAAGTTTTTACCTGCTAATCATTTGTGCAAGTGCCCGAAATGACGTTAAATGTCTACCTTTACAAAAG
This sequence comes from Manihot esculenta, assembly GCF_001659605.2. Taxonomy (NCBI): domain Eukaryota; kingdom Viridiplantae; phylum Streptophyta; class Magnoliopsida; order Malpighiales; family Euphorbiaceae; genus Manihot; species Manihot esculenta. The sequence continues at coordinate 15,491,208 of NC_035167.2, forward strand.
AGGGTTATAAGGCTCTGGAACAAGTTTGACAACTCATGACATATTGATATTTTCACGTCAACAAGTTTGCAAACTAAGGACATATTTGATATTTTTCAACCCGAAAAAAGTCAACTCGGATCTTTTTACACGCGAATCATTTGTGCAAGTGCCCGAAATGACGTTAAATGTTTACCTTTACAAAAGAGGGTTACAGAGCTCCAGAACAAGTTTGACAACTCAAGACGTAATTGATATTTCCAACCCAAAAATAGTCAAGCACAAGTTTTTACGCGCAAATCATTTGTGCAAGTGTGCAGAATGACATTAAATGTTTACCTTTACAAAGGTGGGTTACGGAGCTCCGAAACAAGTTTGGCAACTAAAAACATATTTGATATATTCCAAATCCAAAATGGTCACTCCCAAGCTTTTAAGTGCAAATCATTTGTGAAAGTGCCCAAAATAACCTTAAATGTTTAGTTTTATGAAAGTGGGTTACGGAGGTCCGAAACAAGTTTCCAAACTAAAAAAAGTGTCTCGGAGCTCTGGCACAAGTTTGTGAACTAAAGACATATTTGATGTTTTCCAACCCCCAAAATGGTCACACGCAAGTTTTTACCTGCTAATCATTTGTGCAAGTGCCGGAAATGACTTTTAAATGTTTACATTTACAAAGGTGGGTTACGGAGCTCCGGAACTAGTTGACAACTCAGGACATATTTGATATTTTCACGTCAACAAGTTTGCAAACTAAGGACATATTTAATATTTTCCAACCCGAAAATAGTCAACTCAGAACTTTTTACACGCCAATCATTTGTGCAAGTGCCCGAAATGACAGTAAATGTCTACCTTTACAAAAGAGGGTTACAGAGCTCCAGAACAAGTTTGACAACTCAGGACATAATTGATATTTCCAACCCAAAAATAGTCAAGCACAAGTTTTTACGCGCAAATCATTTGTGCAAGTGCGCGGAATGACATTAAATGTTTACCTTTACAAAGGTGGGTTACGGAGCTCTGAAACAAGTTTGACAACTAAAGACATATTTGAGATTTCCCAAATCCAAAATGGTCACTCCCAAGCTTTTAAGTGCAAATCATTTGTGAAAGTGCCCAAAATAACCTTAAATGTTTAGTTTTACAAAAGTTGGTTACGGGGGTCCGAAACAAGTTTCCAAACTAAAAAAAGTGTGTCCCGGAGCTCTAGCATAAGTTTACGAACTAAAGACATATTTGATGTTTTCCAACCCCCAAAATGGTCACACGCAAGTTCTAACCATTTAATCATTTGTGCAGGTGCTCGAAATGACTTTTAAATATTTACATTTACAAAAGTGGGTTACGGAGTTTCGGAATAAGTTGCGCAACTCAGGACATATTTGATATTCCCAACCCAAAAATAGTCACGCACAAGTTTTTACGCGCAAATCATTTGTGCAAGTGCGCGGAATGACATTAAATGTTTACCTTTACAAATGTGGGTTACGGAGGTCCGGAACAAGTTTGACAACTAAAGACATATTTGATATTTCCCAAATCCAAAATTTCCACAACCAAGCTTTTAAGTGCAAATCATTTGTGAAAGTGCCCGAAATAACCTTAAATGTTTAGTTTTACAAAAGTGGGTTACGGAGGTCCGAAACAAGTTTCCAAACTAAAAAAAGTGTGTCCCAGAACTCTGGCACAAGTTTGCGATATTTGATATTTCCCAAATCCAAAATTGCCACTCTCAAGCTTTTAGGCGCAAATCATTTGTGAAAGTGCCCGAAATAACCTTAAATGTTTAGTTTTACAAAAGTGGGTTACGGAGGTCCGAAACAAGTTTCCAAACTAAAAAAAGTGTGTCCCAGAACTACGGCACAAGTTTGCGAACTAAAGACATATTTGATGTTTTCCAATCCCCAAAATGGTCACACGCAAATTTTTACCTGCTAATCATTTGTGCAACTGCCCGAAATGACTTTTAAAAGTTTACATTTAAAAAAGTGGGCTACGGAGCTTTGGAATAAGTTGGACAACTCAGGACATATTTGATATTTCCCAGCACAAAAAAAAAAGTCGCACACAATTTTTTATGCGCAAATCATTTGTGCAAGTAGGCGAAATGACTTTTAAATGCTTACTTTTTTAATAGTGGGTTACAGAGCTCCAGCTATATTTGATGTTTCCCATTCCCACAGTGGCACTCGCAAGTTTTTAAGCCCAAATCATTTGTGAAAGTGCCTGAAATGACGTTAAATGTGTAGTTTTACAAAAGCGGGTTACGGAGCCTCGAAACAAGTTTGACAACTCATGACATATTTGATATTTCCACGTCAACAAGTTTGCAAACTAAGGACATATTTGATATTTTTCAATGCAAAATAGTCAATTCGGAACTTTTTACACGCCAATGTTTTGTGCAACTGCTCAAAATAACGTCAAATGTTTACCTTTAAAAAAGTTGGTTACACAGTTCCGGAACAAGTTTGACAAGTCCGGACATATTTGATATTTCCAACCAAAAAATAGTCACGCACAAGTTTTTACGTGCAAATCATTTGTGCAAGTGCGCGGAATGACATTAAATGTTTACCTTTACAAAGGTGGGTTACGGAGGTCCGGAACAATTTTGACAACTAAAGACATATTTGATATTTCCCAAATCCAAAATGGTCACTCCCAAGCTTTTCAGTGCAAATCATTTGTGAAAGTGCCCGAAATAACCTTAAATGTTTAGTTTTACAAAAGTGGGTTACGGAGGTCCGAAACAAGTTTCGAAACTAAAAAAAGTGAGTCCCGGAGCTCTGGTACAAGTTTGCGAACTAAAGACATATTTGATGTTTTCCAACCCCCAAAATGGTCACGCGCAAGTTTTTACCTGCTAATCATTTGTGCAAGTGCGCGAAATGACGTTAAATGTCTACCTTTACAAAAGAGGGTTATAGAGCTCCGGAACAAGTTTGACAACTCACGACATATTTGATATTTCCACGTCAACAAGTTTGCAAACTAAGGACATATTTGATATTTTTCAACCCGAAAAAAGTCAACTCGGATCTTTTTACACGCGAATCATTTGTGCAAGTGCCCGAAATGACGTTAAATGTTTACCTTTACAAAGGTGGGTTACGGAGCTCCGAAACAAGTTTGGCAACTAAAGACATATTTGATATATCCCAAATCCAAAATGGTCAATCCCAAACTTTTAAGTGCAAATCATTTGTGAAAGTGCCCAAAATAACCTTAAATGTTTTGTTTTATAAAAGTGGGTTACGGAGGTCCGAAACAAGTTTCCAAACTAAAAAAAGTGTGTACCAGAGCTCTGTCCCATATGAGTTAAAGCACGCCCCAAATATATATGGATTATATGAATATGATTTTGAACTACTCTTGGATCCATTGGAATGATATAAGTTTGTTCCACACCATTGTTAGAAATTTGTCCTATTGGATCCGTATCACAAGTACGAGAAATAACTTTTAAATGCTTACATTTTTAAAAGTGGGTTACGGAGCTCCGGATATATTTGATGTTTCCGATTCCCAGTGGCACTTGCAAGTTTTTAAGCCCAAATCATTTGTGAAAGTGCCCGAAATGACGTTAAATGTTTAGTTTTACAAAAGCGGGTTACGGAGCCCTGAAACAAGTTTGACAACTCATGACATATTTGATATTTCCACGTCAACAAGTTTGTAAACTAAGGACATATTTGATATTTTTCAACCCCAAAATAGTCAACTCGGAACTTTTTACACACCAATCATTTGTGCAAGTGCCCGAAATGACGTCAAATGTTTACCTTTACGAAAGTGGGTTACAGAGCTCCGGAACAAGTTTGGCAAGTCAGGACATATTTGATATTTCGAACCCAAAAATAGCCACGCACAGGTGTTTTTGCGCAAATCATTTGTGCAAGTACGCGGAATGACATTAAATATTTACCTTTACAAAGGTGGGTTACGGAGGTCCGGAACAAGTTTGACAACTAAAGACATATTTGATATTTCCCAAATCCGAAATTTCCACAACCAAGCTTTTAAGTGCAAATCATTTGTGAAAGTGCCCGAAATAACCTTAAATGTGTAGTTTTACAAAAGTGGGTTACGGAGGTCCGAAACAAGTTTCCAAACTAAAAAAAGTGTGTCCCAGAACTCTGGCACAAGTTTCAATATTTGATATTTCCCAAATCCAAAATTGCCACTCTCAAGCTTTTAAGTGCAAATCATTTGTGAAAGTGCCCGAAATAACCTTAAATGTTTAGTTTTACAAAAGTGGGTTACGGAGGTCCGAAACAAGTTTCCAAACTAAAAAAAGTGTGTCCCAAAACTATGGCACAAGTTTGCGAACTAAAGACATATTTGATGTTTTCCAATCCCCAAAATGGTCACACGCAAATTTTTACCTGCTAATCATTTGTGCAACTGCCCGAAATGACTTTTAAATGTTTACATTTAAAAAAGTGGGTTACGGAGCTTCGGAATAAGTTGGACAACTCAGGACATATTTGATATTTCCCAGCACAAAAAAAAAGTCGCACACAATTTTTTATGTGCAAATCATTTGTGCAAGTAGGCGAAATGACTTTTAAATGCTTACATTTTTAATAGTGGGTTACGGAGCTCTGGCTATATTTGATGTTTCCCATTCCCACAGTGGCACTCGCAAGTTTTTAAGCCCAAATCATTTGTGAAAGTGCCTGAAATGACGTTAAATGTGTAGTTTTACAAAAGCGGGTTACGGAGCCTCGAAACAAGTTTGACAACTCATGACATATTTGATATTTCCACGTCAACAAGTTTGCAAACTAAGGACATATTTGATATTTTTCAACCCCAAAATAGTCAACTCGGAACTTTTTACACGCCAATGTTTTGTGCAACTGCTCGAAATAACGTCAAATGTTTACCTTTAAAAAAGTGGATTACACAGTTCCGGAACAAGTTTGAAAAATCAGGACATATTTGATATTTCCAACCCAAAAATAGTCACGCACAAGTTTTTACGTGCAAATCATTTGTGCAAGTGCGCGGAATGACATTAAATGTTTACCTTTAGAAAGGTGGGTTACGGAGGTGCGGAACAAGTTTGACAACTAAAGACATATTTGATATTTCCCAAATCCAAAATGGTCACTCCCAAGCTTTTAAGTGCAAATCATTTGTGAAAGTGCCCGAAATAACCTTAAATGTTTAGTTTTACAAAAGAGGGTTACGGAGGTCCGAAACAAGTTTCCAAACAAAAAAAAGTGTGGTCCGGAGCTCTGGTACAAGTTTGCGAACTAAAGACATATTTGATGTTTTCCAACGCCCAAAATGGTCACGCGCAAGTTTTTACCTGCTAATCATTTGTGCAAGTGCCCGAAATGACGTTAAATGTTTACTCCGGATCAAGTTTGACAACTCGGGACATAATTGATATTTCCAACCCAAGAATATTCACGCACAAGTTTTTACGTTCAAATCATTTGTGCAAGTGCGCGGAATGACATTAAATGTTTACCTTTACAAAGGTGGGTTACGGAGCTCTGAAACAAGTTTGACAACTAAAGATGATACGGATCCAATAAGACAAATTTCTAACCATGGTGTGGAACAAACTTATATCATTCCAATGGATCCAAGAGTAGTTCAAAATCATATTCATATAATCCATATATATTTGGGGCGTGCTTTAACTCATATGGGACAGATTTGGTGCAACACTTGCAATCATAGGCTGAGGGAGCCTAATCAAACCTATGGGCTAAAACTACATAAAGGAAAGCCTAAAGTGAAGATCAAGTAAGGCTTTTGTGAAGATTCAACTTTGTTATGATGGGTTTGCTAATTTTATTATTTAAACACTTGTTTTATTTTAGTTTTGTTTGGGCTTGTATTCTGGCCATATTTTATCTTTTAAGTTTTAGAGTGTTGGGCCATGTTGTGGGCTTATATTTTAATACTTATGTGTTATTTTAGTGTGTGATTGGGCTTGGGCCTTAGGTGTTTAAGTCAGACCCAAGAAGAGTGTTTAGGGTTTTATTTGTTTTTCTCCTTACTATATAAGGATAAGAAACGATTGTAAGAGGCAGCTTTTAATCAAACTTTTCAGAATTTCTTTCATGCCTTTGGCGTGTATTGCTTTGAGTGAGAGTGAGGATTTGCTTTCATCAATTGCACCAGGAATCTTGGCTAACTTATCAACTATTCGTTGTGGCGTTTGTCGGATTCTCATCTAAATCCTTCGATCATTGGTGTTTCAGCTTCTCTAAGTTTGGGGTGCCATAGGAGGTGGGTTTATCAGATCTTTGGATTCCGTATCTACTTGTGCGTGTGAGTTTGAGGCTTGTGCCATAGGGTTCCGCGTTTTTTCTCCTTACTATATAAGGATAAGAAACGATTGTAAGAGGCAGCTTTTAATCAAACTTTTCAGAATTTCTTTCATGCCTTTGGCGTGTATTGCTTTGAGTGAGAGTGAGGATTTGCTTTCATCAATTGCACCAGGAATCTTGGCTAACTTATCAACTATTCGTTGTGGCGTTTGTCGGATTCTCATCTAAATCCTTCGATCATTGGTGTTTCAGCTTCTCTAAGTTTGGGGTGCTATAGGAGGTGGGTTTATCAGATCTTTGGATTCCGTATCTACTTGTGCGTGTGAGTTTGAGGCTTGTGCCATAGGGTTCCGCGTCAAAAGACATATTTGATATTTTCCAAATCCAAAATGGTCGCTCCCAAGCTTTTGAGTGCAAATGATTTGTGAAAGTACCCGAAATAACCTTAAATGTTTAGTTTCACAAAAGTGGGTTACGGAGGTCCGAAAAAAGTTTCCAAATTAACAAAAGTGTGTTCCGGAGCTCTAGCGCAAGTTTGCCAACTAATCACATATTTGATGTTTTCCAACCCCCAAAATTGTTACACTCAAGTTTTTACCTGCTAATCATTTGTGCAAGTGCCCGAAATGACTTTTAAATGTTTAAATGTTCCGGAACAAGTTTGACAAATCAGGACATATTTGATATTTCCAACCGAAAAATAGTCACGCACAAGTTTTTACGTGCAAATCATTTGTGCAAGTGCGCGGAATGACATTAAATGTTTACCTTTAGAAAGGTGGGTTACGGAGGTGCGGAACAAGTTTGACAACTAAAGACATATTTGATATTTCCCAAATCCAAAATGGTCACTCCCAAGCTTTTAAGTACAAATCATTTGTGAAAGTGCCCGAAATAACCTTAAATGTTTAGTTTTACAAAAGAGGGTTACGGAGGTCCGAAACAAGTTTCCAAACTAAAAAAAGTGTGTCCCAGAACTCTGGCATAAGTTTCAATATTTGATATTTCCCAAATCCAAAATTGCCACTCCCAAACTTTTAAGTGCAAATCATTTGTGAAAGTGCCCGAAATAACCATAAATGTTTAGTTTTACAAAAGAGGGTTACGGAGGTCCGAAACAAGTTTCCAAACAAAAAAAAGTGTGGTCCGGAGCTCTGTACAAGTTTGCGAACTAAAGACATATTTGATGTTTTCCAACGCCCAAAATGGTCACGCGCAAGTTTTTACCTGCTAATCATTTGTGCAAGTGCCCGAAATGACGTTAAATGTTTACTCCGGATCAAGTTTGACAACTCAGGACATAATTGATATTTCCAACCCAAGAATATTCACGCACAAGTTTTTACGTTCAAATCATTTGTGCAAGTGCGCGGAATGACATTAAATGTTTACCTTTACAAAGGTGGGTTACGGAGCTCTGAAACATGTTTGACAACTAAAGACATATTTGATATTTCCCAAATCCAAAATGGTCACTCCCGAGCTTTTAAGTGCAAATCATTTGTGAAAGTTCCCGAAATAACCTTAAATCTTTAGTTTTACAAAAGTGGGTTACGGAGGTCCGAAACACGTTTCCAAACTAAAAAGTGTGTCCCGGAGCTCTGACACAAGTTTGCGAACTAAAGACATATTTGACGTTTTGCAACCCCCAAAATGGTCACACGCAAGTTTTTACCTGGTAATCATTTGTGCAAGTGCCCGAAATGACTTTTAAATGTTTACATTTACAAAGGTGGGTTACGGAGCTCCAGAACAAGTTTGACAACTCAGGACATATTTGATATTTCCCAACACAAAAACAAAGTCGCACATAATTTTTTATGCGCACATTTGTGCAAGTACGCGAAATGACTTTTAAATGCTTACATTTTTTAAAGTGGGTTACGGAGCTCCGGATATATTTGATGTTTCCCATTCCCACAGTGGCACTCGCAAGTTTTTAAGCCCAAATCATTTGTGAAAGTGCCCGAAATGACAATAAATGTGTAGCTTTACAAAAGCGGGTTACGGAGCCTCGAAGCAAGTTTGACAGCTCATGACATATTTCATATTTCCACATCAATAAGTTTGCAAACTAAGAACATATTTGATATTTTTCAACTCAATATAGTCAACTCGGAACTTTTTACACGCCAATCATTTGTGCAACTGCTCGAAATAACGTCAAATGTTTACCTTTACAAAAGTGGGTTACAGAGCTCCGAAACAAGTTTGACAATTCAGGACATATTTGATATTTCCAACCCAAAAATAGTCACGCACAAGTTTTTACTTGCAAATCATTTGTGCAAGTGCGCGGAATAACCTTAAATGTTTAGTTTTACAAAAGTGGGTTACGGAGGTCCGAAACAAGTTTCCAAACTAAAAAAAGTGTGTCCCGGAGCTCTGACACATGTTTGCGAACTAAAGACATATTTGATGTTTTCCAACCCCAAAATGGTCACATGCAAGTTTTTACCTGGTAATCATTTGTGCAAGTGCCCGAAATGACTTTTAAATGTTTACATTTACAAAGGTGGGTTACGGAGCCCCGGAACAAGTTTGACAACTCAGGACACATTTGTTGTTTTCACGTCAACAAGTTTGCAAACTAAGGTCATATTTAATATTTTCCAACCCGAAAATACTCAACTCGGAACTTTTTACACGCCAATCATTTGTGCAAGTGCCCGAAATGACGTTAAATGTCTACCTTTACAAAAGAGGGTTACAGAGCTCGGGAACAAGTTTGACAACTCAGGTCATAATTAATATTTGCAACCCAAAAATAGTCAAGCACAAGTTTTTACGCGCAAATCATTTGTGCAAGTGCGCAGAATGACATTAAATGTTTACCTTTACAAAGGTGGGTTACGGAGCTCCGAAACAAGTTTGACAACTAAAAACATATTTGATATATCCCAAATCCAAAATGGTCACTCCCAAGCTTTTAAGTGCAAATCATTTGTGAAAAGCGCCCAAAATAACCTTAAATGTTTAGTTTTACAAAAGTGGGTTATGGAGGTCCGAAAGAAGTTTCCAAACTAACAAAAGTGTCTCGAAGCTCTGACACAAGTTTGCGAACTAAAGACATATTTGATGTTTTGCAACCCCAAAATGGTCACACGCAAGTTTTAACGTGCTAATCATTTGTGCAAGTGCCTGAAATGACTTTTAAATGTTTACGTTTACAAAAGTGGGTTACGGAGCTCCGGAACAAGTTTGACAACTCAGGACATATTTGATATTTCCACCTCAACAAGTTTGCAAACTAAGGACATATTTGATATTTTCCAACCCGAAAATAGTCAACTCTGAACTTTTTACACGCCAATCATTTCTGCAAGTGCCCAAAATGACGTTAAATGTTTACTCCGGATCAAGTTTGACAACTCAGGACATAATTGATATTTCCAACCCAAAAATATTCACGCACAAGTTTTTACGCTCAAATCATTTGTGCAAGTGCGCGGAATGACATTAAATGTTTACCTTTACAAAAGTGGGTTACGGAGCTCTGAAACAAGTTTGACAACTAAAGACATATTTGATATTTTCCAAATCCAAAATGGTCACTCCCAAGCTTTTAAGTGCAAATCATTTGTGAAAGTTCCCGAAATAACCTTAAATCTTTAGTTTTACAAAAGTGGGTTACGGAGGTCCGAAACAAGTTTCCAAACTAAAAAAAGTGTGTCCCGGAGCTCTGGCACAAGTTTGTGAACTAAAGACATATTTGATGTTTTGCAACCCAAAAAATGGTCACACGCAAGTTTTTACCTGGTAATCATTTGTGCAAGTGCCCAAAATGACTTTTAAATGTTTACATTTACAAAAGTGGGTTACGGAGCTTCGGAATAAGTTGGACAACTCAGGACATATTTGATATTTCCCAACACAAAAAAAAAGTCGCACACAATTTTTTATGTGCAAATCATTTGTGCAAGTACGCAAAATGACTTTTAAATGCTTACATTTTTAAAAGTGGGTTACGGAGCTCCGGATATATTTGATGTTTCCCATTTCCACAGGGGCATTCGCAAGTTTTTAAGCCCAAATCATTTGTGAAAGTGCCCGAAATGACGTTAAATGTGTAGTTTTACGAAAGCGGGTTACGGAGCCTCGAAACAAGTTTGACAACTCATGACATATTTGATATTTCCACCTCAACAAGTTTGCAAACTAAGGACATATTTGATATTTTTCAACGCAAAATAGTAAACTCGGAACTTTTTACATGCCAATCATTTGTGCAAGTGCCCAAAATGACGTTAAATATTTACCTTTACAAAAGAGGGTTACAGAGCTCCGGAACAAGTTTGACAACTCAGGACATAATTGATATTTCTAACCCAAAAATAGTCATGCAGAAGTTTTTACGCGCAAATCATTTGTGTAAGTGCGCGGAATGACATTAAATGTTTACCTTTACAAAGGTGGGTTACGGAGCTTCGGAACAAGTTTCACAACTAAAGACATGTTTGATATTTCCCAAATCCAAAATGGTCACTCTCAAGATTTTAAGTGAAAATCATTTGTGATAGTGCCCGAAATAACCTTAAATGTTTAGTTTTACAAAAGTGGGTTACGGAAGTCCGAAACAAGTTTCCAAACTAAAAAAAGTGTGTCCCGGAGCTCTGGCACAAGTTTGTGAACTAATAACATATTTGATGTTTTCCAACCCCCAAAATGGTCACACGCAAGTTTTTACCTGGTAATCATTTGTGCAAGTGCGCTAAATGACTTTTAAATATTTACATTTACAAAACTGGGTTACGGAGCTTCGGAATAAGTTGGACAACTCAGGACATATCTGATATTTCCCAACACAAAAAAAAAGTCGCACACAATTTTTTATGCGCAAATCATTTGTGCAAGTACGCGAAATGACTTTTAAATGCTTACATTTTTAAAAGTGGGTTACGGAGCCCCGGATATATTTGATGTTTTCCATTCCCACAGTGGCACTCGCAAGTTTTTAACCCCAAATCATTTGTGAAAGTGCCCGAAATGACGTTATATGTGTAGTTTTACAAAAGCGGGTTACGGAGCCTCGAAATAAGTTTGACAACTCATGACATATTTGATATTTCGACGTCAACAAGTTTGCAAACTAAGGACATATTTGATATTTTTCAACCCAAAATAGTCAACTCAGAACTTTTTACACGCCAATCATTTGTGCAACTGCCCGAAATAACGTTAAATGTTTATCTTTACAAAAGTGGGTTATAGAGCTCCTAAACAAGTTTGACAAGTCATGACATATTTGATATTTCCAACCCAAAAATAGTCACGCACAAGTTTTTACGTGCAAATCATTTGTGCAAGTGCGCGGAATGACATTAAATGTTTACCTTTACAAAGGTGGGTTACGGAGGTCCGAAACAAGTTTCCAAACTAAAAAGTGTGTACCGGAGCTCTGACACAAGTTTGCCAATGAAAGACATATTTGATGTTTTCCAACCCCCAAAATGGTCACACGCAAGTTTTTACATACTAATCATTTGTGCAAGTGCCCGAAATGACTTTTAAATGTTTACATTTACAAAGGTGGGTTACGGAGCTCCGGAACAAGTTTGACAACTCAGGACATATTCGATATTTCCACGTCAACAAGTTTGCAAACTAAGGACATATTTGACATTTTTCAACCCGAAAATATTCAACTCGATACTTTTTACACGCCAATCATTTGTGCAAGTGCCTGAAATCATGTTAAATATTTACCTTTACAAAAGAGCGTTACAGAGCTCCGGAACAAGTTTGACAACTCAGGACATAATTGATATTTCTAACCCAAAAATAGTCACGCACAAGTTTTTAAGCCCAAATCATTTGTGAAAGTACCCGAAATGAAGTTAAATGTGTAATTTTACAAAAGCGGGTTATGGAGCCTCGAAACAAGTTTGACAACTCATGACATATTTGATATTTCCACGTCAACAAGTTTGCAAACTAAGGACATATTTGATATTTTTCAACCCAAAATAGTCAACTCGGAACTTTTTACACGCCAATCATTTGTGCAACTGCCCGAAATAACGTCAAATGTTTACCTTTACAATAGTTGGTTACAGAGCTCCGAAACAAGTTTGACAAGTCATGACATATTTGATATTTCCAACCCAAAAATAGTCACGAAGAAGTTTTTACGTGCAAATCATTTGTGCGAGTGCGCGGAATGATATTAAATGTTTACCTTTACAAAGGTGGGTTACGGAGGTCCGCAACAAGTTTGACAGCTAAAGACATATTTGATATTTCCCAAATCCAAAATGGTCACTCCCAAGCTTTTAAGTGCAAATCATTTGTGAAAGTGCCCGAAATAACCTTCAATGTTTAGTTTTACAAAAGTGGGTTATGGAGGTCCGAAACAAGTTTCCAAACTAACAAAAGTGTCTCGGAGCTCTGACACAAGTTTGCCAACTAGAGACATATTTGATGTTTTCCAATCCCCAAATTGGTCACACGCAAGTTTTTACCTGCTAATTATTTGTGCAAATGCTCGAAATGACTTTTAAATGTTTACATTTACAAAAGTGAGTTACAGAGCTCCGGAACAAGTTTGACAACTCAGTACATATTTGATATTTCCACATCAACAAGTTTGCAAACTAAGGACTTATTTGATATTTTCCAACCAAAAAATAGTCAACTCGGTGCTTTTTACACGCCAATTATTTGTGCAAGTGCCCGAAATGACGTTAAATATTTACCTTTACAAAAGAGGGTTACAGAGCTCCGGAACAAGTTTGACAACTCAGGACATAATTGATATTTCTAACCCAAAAATAGTCACGCAGAAGTTTTTACGCGCAAATCATTTGTGCAAGTGTGCGGAATGACATTAAATGTTTACCTTTACAAAGGTGGGTTACGGAGCTCCGGAACAAGTTTCACAACTAAAGACATGTTTGATATTTCCCAAATCCAAAATCGTCACTCCCAAGATTTTAAGTGCAAATCATTTGTGAAAGTGCCCGAAATAACCTTAAATGTTTAGTTTTACAAAAGTGGGTTACGGAAGTCTGAAACAAGTTTCCAAACTAAAAAAAGTGTGTCCCTGAGCTCTGGCACAAGTTTGTGAACTAAAGACATAATTGATGTTTTCCAACCCCCAAAATGGTCACACGCAAGTTTTTACCTGGTTATCATTTGTGCAAGTGCCCTAAATGACTTTTAAATGTTTACATTTACAAAAGTGGGTTACGGAGCTTCGGAATAAGTTGGACAACTCAGGACATATCTGATATTTCCCAACACCAAAAAAAAGTCGCACACAATTTTTTATGCGCAAATCATTTGTGCAAGTACGCGAAATGACTTTTAAATGCTTACATTTTTAAAAGTGGGTTACGGAGCTCCGGATATATTTGATGTTTCCCATACCCACAGTGGCACTCACAAGTTTTTACGCCCAAATCATTTGTGAAAGGGCCCGAAATGATGTTAAATGTTTAGTTTTACCAAAGTGGGTTACGGAGACTCGAAACAAGTTTGACAACTCATGACATATTTGATATTTCCACGTCAACAAGTTTGCAAACTAAGGACATATTTGATATTTTTCAACCCCAAAATAGTCAACTCGGAACTTTTTACACGCCAATCATTTGTGCAACTGCCCGAAATAACGTCAAATGTTTACCTTTACAAAAGTGGGTTACAGATCTCCGGAACAAGTTTGACAACTCAGGACATAATTGATATTTCTAACACAAAAATAGTCACGCACATGTTTTTACGTGCAAATCATTTGTGCAAGTGCGCGGAATGACATTAAATATTTACCTTTACAAAGGTGGGTTACGGAGCTCCGGAACAAGTTTGACAACTAAAGACATAATTGATATTTCCCAAATCCATAATGGTCACTCCCAAGCTTTTAAATGCAAATCATTTGTGAAAGAGCCCACAATAACCTTAAATATTTAGTTTTACAAAAGTGGGTTACGGAGGTCCGAAACAAGTTTCCAAACTAACAAAAGTGTCCCGGAGCTCTGACACAAGTTTGCCAACTAGAGACATATTTGATGTTTTCCAACCCCCAAAATGGTCACACGCAAGTTTTTACCTGCTAATTATTTGTTCAAATGCCCGAAATGACTTTTAAATGTTTACATTTACAAAACTGGGTTACAGAGCTCCGGAACAAGTTTGACAACTCAGTACATATTTGATATTTCCACGGCAACAAGTTTGCAAACTAAGGACATATTTGATATTTTCCAACCAAAAAATAGTCAACTCGGTACTTTTTACACGCCAATCATTTGTGCAAGTGCCCGAAATGACGTTAAATGTTTACCTTTACAAAAGAGGGTTACAGAGCTCCGGAACAAGTTTGACAACTCAGGACATAATTGATATTTCTAACCCAAAAATAGTCACGCAGAAGTTTTTACGCGCAAATAATTTGTGCAAGTGCGCGGAATGACATTAAATATTTACCTTTACAAAGGTGGGTTACGGAGCTCCGGAACAAGTTTGACAACTCAGGACATAATTGATATTTCTAACCCAAAAATAGTCACGCAGAAGTTTTTACGCGCAAATAATTTGTGCAAGTGCGCGGAATGACATTAAATATTTACCTTTACAAAGGTGGGTTACGGAGCTCCGGAACAAGTTTCACAACTAAAGACATGTTTGATATTTCCCAAATCCAAAACGGTCACTCCCATGATTTTAAGTGCAAATCATTTGTGAAAGTGCCCGAAATAACCTTAAATGTTTAGTTTTACAAAAGCGGGTTACGGAAGTCCGAAACAAGTTTCCAAACTAAAAAAAGTGTGTCCCGGAGCTCTGGCACAAGTTTGTGAACTAAAGACATATTTGATGTTTTCCAACCCCCAAAATGGTCACACGCAAGTTGTTACCTAGTAATCATTTGTGCAAGTGCCCTAAATGACTTTTAAATGTTTACATTTACAAAAGTGGGTTACGGAGCTTCGGAATAAGTTGGACAACTCAGGACATATCTGATATTTCCCAACACAAAAAAAAAGTAGCACACAATTTTTTATGCGCAAATCATTTGTGCAAGTACGCGAAATGACTTTTAAATGCTTACATTTTTAAAAGTGGGTTACGGAGCTCCGGATATATTTGATGTTTCCCATTCCTACAGTGGCACTCGCAAGTTTTTAACCCCAAATCATTTGTGAAAGTGCCCGAAATGACGTTATATGTGTAGTTTTACAAAAGCGGGTTACGGAGCCTCGAAACAAGTTTGACAACTCATGACATATTTGATATTTCCACGTCAACAAGTTTGCAAACTAAGGACATATTTGATATTTTTCAACCCAAAATAGTCAACTCGGAACTTTTTACACGCCAATCATTTGTGCAACTGCCCGAAATGACGTTAAATGTTTACCTTTACAAAAGAGGGTTACAGAGCTCCGGAACAAGTTTAACAACTCAGGACATAATTGATATTTCTAACCCAAAAATAGTCACGCAGAAGTTTTTACGCGTAAATCTAAACACATATTTGATATATCCCAAATCCAAAGTGGTCACTCCCAAAATGTTAAGTGCAAATCATTTGTAAAAGTGCCCGAAATAACCTTAAATGTTTAGTTTTACAAAAGTGGGTTACGGTGGTCCGAAACAAGTTTCCAAACTAAAAAAAGTGTGTCCCGAAGCTCTGGCACAAGTTTGTGAACTAAAGACATATTTGATGTTTTCCAACCCCCAAAATGGTCACACGCAAGTTTTTACCTGGTAATCATTTGTGCAAGTGCCCTAAATGACTTTTAAATGTTTACATTTACAAAAGTGGGTTACGGAGCTTCGGAATAAGTTGGACAACTCAGGACATATCTGATATTTCCCAACACAAAAAAAAGTCGCACATAATTTTTTATGCGCAAATCATTTGTGCAAGTACGCGAAATGACTTTTAAATGCTTACATTTTCAAAATTCAAAATTGATTCCCACAAATTACAGCAATCAATTGAGATAGGTAAGACAATATAGACGAAAAAGGAAACATACCACAATTTCGGCCAGATCAAGATAAATAAAGTAAAGGCGATTTTTGATTTTTTTTTTTTTCGTTTTTTTTTTTTTTGTATTGCGATTTTTTTTTTGTTTTTGTGATGCACGAAGAAAAGGAAAACTCAAAAAAAAAAACTCAGAAAAAAAGGAAAACTCAATAACGAAGGAAAGGAAACTCACAGAAATCAATAACGAAGAAAAGGAAAACTCAGAAAAAAAAACTCTAGATCCTGAGATAAATAAGAATTTACCTCACTTTGGCTCTGATACCAACTGACGCGGAACCCTATGGCTCAAGCCTCAAACCCACACGCACAAGTAGATACGGAATCCAAAGATCTGATAAACCCACCTCCTATGGCACCCCAAACTTAGAGAAGCTGAAACACCAATGATCGAAGGATTTGGATGAGAATCCGACAAACGCCACAACGAATAGTTGATAAGTTAGCCAAGATTCCTGGTGCAATTGATGAAAGCAAATCCTCACTCTCACTCAAAGCAATACACGCCAAAGGCATGAAAGAAATTCTGAAAAGTTTGATTAAAAGCTCCCTCTTACAATTGTTTCTTATCCTTATATAGTAAGGAGAAAAAGAAATAAAACCCTAAGACACTCTTCTTGGGCCTGACTTAAACACATAAGACCCAAGCCCAATCACACACTAAAATAACATATAAGTATTAAAATATAAGCCCACAACATGGCCCAACACTCTAAAACTTAAAAGATAAAATATGGCCAGAATACAAGCCCAAACAAAACTAAAATAAAACAAGTGTTTAAATAATAAAACTAGCAACCCCATCATAACAAAGTTGAATCTTCACAAAAGCCTTACTTGATCTTCACTTTAGGCTTTCCTTTATGTAGTTTTAGCCCATAGGTTTGATTAGGCTCCCTCAGCCTATGATTGCAAATGTTGCACCAAATCTGTCCCATATGAGTTAAAGCACGCCCTAAATATATATGATTTTGAACTACTCTTGGATCCATTGGAATGATATAAGTTTGCTCCACACCATTGTTAGAAATTTGTCCTATTGGATCCGTATCATTCCCTCTTTCTTTAGAAAAGATTCGTCCTCGAATCTTGCTGATATTTATGTCAAGAAGGAAAGCTTTAGGCACCCATGTATCTTCAAAGACCTCCTTTTGAATAGGTGGAAATAGTATAAAACTTTCATCATGGATGTTTTCATCAACAACCTGCACATCAAGAACAAATGAACTAGACATAAAAATATTAGTCATAGAAAGATCATGTGGATGTGACCCATTCTCCTCTACAACTTCCAAAACAGTCTTATTCACCTCCTCCACCTCATCAATCATGTGCTCCCCATGTCCACCATCATTCACAACCTCTTCTATAAGTTCATTAATGGAATTTTCAATTTCAGTCTCTATGGAAGTTGAGATTGGAACTTTAGCCTCTTCTTTCTCCTTTTCTTTCTCCATCTTCCCTCCTTGAAGTAGTCTTGATTCTTTTCCAGCCTCGTTACCCTCAAACTCACTCTTTTCTCTCATTTTTTCCACAGAACTCAAGCTCTCACTCTCCTTTGTAGCCAAGGCTGAAGCCTCCCTCTCTCATTAAATGTTTACCTTTACAAAAGTGGGTTACGGAGCTCTGAAACAAGTTTGACAACTAAAGACATATTTGATATTTCCCAAATCCAAAATGGTCACTCCCAAGCTTTTAAGTGAAAATCATTTGTGAAAGTTCCCGAAATAACCTTAAATCTTTAGTTTTATAAAAGTGGGTTACGGAGGTCCGAAACAAGTTTCCAAACTAAAAAAAGTGTGTCCCGGAGCTCTGGCACAAGTTTGTGAACTAAAGACATATTTGATGTTTTGCGACCCCCAAAATGGTCACACGCAAGTTTTTACCTGGTAATCATTTGTACAAGTGCCCGAAATGACTTTTAAATGTTTACATTTACAAAAGAGGGTTACTGATGCGGAACCCAGGACCAACATGTGATCAAAAACCCCGTCACACAACTTGACAAAAAACAAGACAAAGATATCTTCCAGAAGGTTGCTCTACTACACCCCTAACCAACCAGTGTGATTAGAAACATACATAATCAAGCGAAGATTGCTCTACCACACCCCTAACCAACCAATGTGATTAGAAACATAGATAATCAAGCGATTCCAGCTTCGAGAACGCCACAAGAAATTCTTGATAAGTTAACTAGGCATGGAGGAGATCCATATTAGAACGCCACAAGGTTAAACCTTGATAAGTTGCCAAATAATGGAGAAGAACCAAATATTGTTCATAAAATCATCTTTATTCGCTGTCTCTTGTGGCTGCCACCTTAATGGTGTTTTTATAGCCTTCAAACCCTAATTCTATTGTAGGAAGGTGTAATTACAATATAGGAAGGGTATCTACTCAAATAGTTAAATCTGGATTACATTAAAGATCATTTTCCTAAATTATCTTGGAGAAATCTCCTTCCTAAATGGGCTGCACGAATTTGGCTTCTAATCTATGCCAAATTAATTTAAAACAAATCCCACAAAATACTAAAATACCAAAATAATAAAACTAGCCTAAATGCAATTTGGCCATACATGCATTACGCGATCTGAAATTGTGTTGTGCGTCCACATGTATTGAAGAGAGTCTGACTTGTTTCCTTATTCTCCCATGCTTCCCAAATATACTTCTCATCTCGTAAGCCTTGAATTAAGCGATGGTAACTTGATTTATCATGATTTGGAGTTTTCCATTTTAAATCTTTGAAGCATTGTATTATTTCCTTACTCGTATCAGTTACGGAGCTTCGGAATAAGTTGGACAACTCAGGACATATTTGATATTTCCCAACACAAAAAAAAGTCACACACAATTTTTTATGCGCAAATCATTTGTGCAAGTACGCGAAATGACTTTTAAATGCTTACATTTTTAAAAGTGGGTTACGGAGCTCCGGATATATTTGATGTTTCCCATTCCCACAGTGGCACTCCCAAGTTTTTAACCCCAAATCATTTGTGAAAGTGCCCAAAATGACGTTATATGTGTAGTTCTACAAAAGCGGGTTACGGAGCCTCGAAACAAGTTTGACAACTCATGACATATTTGATATTTCCACGTCAACAAGTTTGCAAACTAAGGACATATTTGATATTTTTCAACCCCAAAATAGTCAACTCGGAACTTTTTACACGCCAATCATTTGTGCAACTGCCCGAAATAACGTCAAATATTTACTTTTACAAAAGTGGGTTACAGAGCTCCGAAACAAGTTCGACAAGTCATGACATATTTGATATTTCCAACCCAAAAATAGTCACGCACAAGTTTTTACCTGCAAATCATTTGTGCAAGTGCGCGGAATAACCTTAAATGTTTAGTTTTACAAAAGTGGGTTACGGAGGTCCGAAACAAGTTTCCAAACTAAAAAAAGTGTGTCCCGGAGCTCTGACACATGTTTGCAAACTAAAGACATATTTGATGTTTTCCAACCCCAAAATGGTCACATGCAAGTTTTTACCTGGTAATCATTTGTGCAAGTGCCCGAAATGACTTTTAAATGTTTACATTTACAAAGGTGGGTTACGGAGCCCCGGAACAAGTTTGACAACTCAAGACATATTTGATATATCCCAAATCCAAAGTGGTCACTCCCAAGCTTTTAAGTGCAAATCATTTGTGAAAGTTTCCGAAATAACTTAAATGTTTAGTTTTACAAAAGTGGGTTACGGAGGTCCGAAACAAGTTTCCAAACTAAAAAGTGTGTCCCGGAGCTCTGACACAAGTTTGGCGAACTAAAGACATATTTGATGTTTTCCAACCCCCAAAATGGTCACACGCAAGTTTTTACCTAGTAATCATTTGTGCAAGTGCCCGAAATGACTTTTAAATGTTTACATTTACAAAGGTGGGTTACGGAGCTCCGAAACAAGTTTGACAACTCAGGACATATTTGATATTTCCACGTCAACAAGTTTGCAAACTAAGGACATATTTGATATTTTCCAACCCAAAAATAGTCAATTCTGAACTTTTTACATGCCAATCATTTGTTCAAGTGCCCAAAATGATGTTAAATGTTTACTCCGAATCAAGTTTGACAACTCAGGACATAATTGATATTTCCAACCCAAAAATAGTCACGCACAAGTTTTTACGCGCAAATCATTTGTGCAAGTGCGCGGAATGACATTAAATGTTTACCTTTACAAAGGTGGGTTACTGATGCGGAACCCCAGCCTATTAGAGACGGAAAGACACATACCCTAGTAAAAAGAACTTAGTTCAGAAAACAATTCCCCAATCTAAAGCACCCTTAATTAACATGCAACTAAGAACACTTATAACTGATTGATTTTAAAAACAGCAAGAATAAGAAACATACAAGTTTGTATCAAACCTTATTCGTGATGCAATGTCAAGAACCAAGATCTCTCTTATGCTCTCAAAGAAGAATCGCATAAAGCAATTGTATTGAATAATTGATAATCTGTCTGTACAATATAGAAAAAGAGATGCTTTATATAGCCTAAATTAAGACCCATGATCTTTGCCACTTCCCACTACTATACATGGACCCATGATCTTTGCCACTTCCCACAACTATGCATGGACCCATGATCTATGCCACTATCCACTACTAGATAACTACCCACTACTGTTTAACTACCTACTACCAAATAACTACCCACTACTAGTTAACTACCAACTACTAAATGACTACCCACTACCAAATAACTACCCACTACTGGTTAACTACCAACTACTAAATGACTACCCACTATAAATACAAAATTTGAATTGTCAATAAGGACACATTTGGCCTAATTGACTTGGAATGGCTAGATTATTTTTCAACTTCAAAATGAACTTGCAAAGCTTCAACATATTCCTTCATGAATCCTTGAAGTGCTTCCTTCAACTTCTTGGATCTCAGCCTTGTAATTGTTCCTTGAGGCAATGCTAGCTCATCATTTTTGGTGTTGTTGGTCGTGCTTACATCATCCCCTCCCTCTTGAAAAGGATTCGTCGTCGAATCTGTACCAAAATCAAAAGGAGACAAATCAGAAACATTAAAGGTAGCACTTACACCAAACTCACCTGGCAGATCAATTATGTATGCATTGTTATTGATCCGTTTCAGCACTTGATATGGTCCATCCCCTTGTGCATCGAGTTTTGATTTCCTTTGAGTTGGAAACCTTTCCTTTTGCATATGGATCCAAACCCAATCACCTGGTTTGAATACAACTTTCTTGCGACCCTTATTGGCCTGTTTCTCATATATGCTGTTACGCTTCTCAATATGCTCACACGCTTTCACGTGTATTGATTTAACCATTTCAGCCTTCGCTTTTCCATCTAAATTAGACAACTCATTTAAAGGTAAAGGCATTAAATCTAGTACAGTTAATGGATTAAAACCATACACAACCTCAAAAGGTGAATAACCAGTAGAAGAATGGACTGCTCGATTATAAGCAAATTCAACATATGGCAAATATTCTTCCCAAGTTTTCAAGTTCCTACCCACAATAGCACGAAGCATAGTTCCTAAAGTCCTATTAACAACTTCAGTTTGGCCATCTGTTTGTGGATGACAAGTAGTAGAAAATAAAAGTTTAGTACCCAATTTCCCCTACAAAACACGCCAAAAATGACTAAGAAACTTAGAATCTCTATCAGAAACAATAGTCCTAGGTATACCATGCAAATGGACTACTTCCCTGAAAAACAAATCAGCTATGTTTGTTGCATCATCAGTTTTATGACATGGAATAAAATGTGCCATCTTGCTAAAGCGATCTACAACAACAAACACTGAATCTCTACCTCTTTTTGTCCTAGGTAAACCTATCACAAAATTCATAGATATATCAGTCCAAGGTTCAGTAGGTACATGCAAAGGAGTATACAACCCATGTGGCAAGGACTTAGATTTAGCCTGTTTACATGCAAAGCATTGAGCACAAATTTTCTCTACATATTTTCGCATGTTAGGCCAATAAAAGTGTTCATTCAACATGTCTAAAGTCTTTTGCACACCAAAATGTCCCATTAATTCTCCTGAATGTGATTCTCTAACAAGCAACTCACGCACTGAACAATTAGGTATGCATATTTGTTTCCCCCTAAAAAGAAACCCATCATGCAAATAAAACTTTTTAAATGCCCCATGTTCACATGCCTTAAATACATCAGAAAAATCAGTATCATTCTCATACATATCTTTCAAATGCTCAAATCCTAACAACTTCTAGATAATGCATAACGTCTAGATAATGCATCGGCAATCACATTCTCTTTACCTTGCTTGTATTTAATCACATAAGGAAAGATTTCGAGATATTCAACCCACTTACCATGCCGCTTGTTCAACTTCCCTTGTCCCTTCAAGTGTTTGAGAGACTGATGGTCGGTATGAATCATAAACTCATTAGGCAGCAAGTAGTGTTCCCAAACTTCAAGAGCCCTAATAAGTGCATAGAACTCTTTGTCATAGGTGGAATAGTTCAATTGTGCGCCACCTTACTTTCTCACTAAAATATGCTATGTGTCGGCCTTCCTGCACCAAAACCAATCCTAGAAGCATCACATTCAATTTCAAAGGTTTTAGAAAAATCAGGTAACCTTAAAACAGGAACGGTAGTAAGTTTTTCTTTCAATGTGTTAAATGCAAGCTCCTGTTCTTTACCCTACTTAAACCCAACAGCCTTTTTAATAATCTCATTTAGAGGTGCAGCAATAGTGCTGAAATCTCTAACAAACCTCCTATAGAAGCTTGCTAATCCATGAAAGGATCTCACCTCATTAGCATTCTTAGGTGTAGGCCATTCTTGGATAGCCTTAATGATAAGGATCCAATAGGGCAAACTTCTAACAATGGTGTGGAGCAAACTTATTTCATTCAAATGGATCTAAAAGGAGTTCAAAATCATATTCATATGATCCATATATATTTGGGGCATGCTTCAACTCATATGGGGCAGATTTGGTGCAACACTTGCAATCATAGGCTTAGGGAGCCTAATCAAACCTATGGGCTAAAACTACACAAAGGAAAGCCTAAGGTGAAGATCAAGAAGGGCTTTTGTTAAGATTCAGCTTTGTTATGGTGGGCTTACTATATTGTTATTATTGAAACACTTACTTTATTTTAGCTTTGTTTGGGCTTGTATTCTGGCCATATTTTATCTTTCAAGTTTTAGAGTGTTGGGCCATGTTTTGGGCTTATGTTTTAAAACTTATTGCTTTGAGTGAGAGTGAGGATTTGCTTTCATCAATTGCACCAGGAATCTTGGCTAACTTATCAACTATTCGTTGTGGCGTTTGTCGGATTCTCATCTAAATCCTTCGATCATTGGTGTTTCAGCTTCTCTAAGTTTGGGGTGCCATAGGAGGTGGGTTTCTCAGATCTTTGGATTCCGTTATCTATTTGTGCGTGTGGGTTTGAGGCTTGTGCCATAGGGTTCCGCGTCACTTAACCTTTTCAGTATCTACCTCAACTCCACGTGAACTAATAATAAATCCTAGGAATATGACACTATCAGTACAAAATGTGCATTTCTTAAGATTAGCATACAGTTCATGTTCACGCAACTTCTGTAAAACAAGTTCAACATGCCTAATGTGGTCATCCATGTTTCGGCTATAAATCAATATATCATCAAAATACACAACCACAAACTTACCTAGGTAATCACGCAAAACATGGTTCATCAATCTCATAAATGTGCTAGGTGCATTAGTTAAGCCAAAAGGCATGACTAACCATTCATATAAACCATATTTTGTCTTAAAGGCAGTTTTCCACTCATCACCTAACTTCATCCTAATTTGATGATAACTGCTTTTCAAATCAATTTTTGTAAAGAAAACAGCACCACATAATTCTTCAAGCATATCATCTAATCTAGGAATAAGATGGCGATACTTTACAGTGATTTTGTTGATTGCACGACAATCAACACACATGCGCATTGTTCCATCTTTCTTTGGAACCAACAAAACAGGTACTGCGCATGGACTAAGGCTCTCTCTGATATGTCCCTTAGCTAGCAACTCATCAACTTGCTTTTGCAATTCCTTCGTCTCCTCAGGATTGCTACGGTAAGCTGGACGGTTTGGAATCTGAGCTCCAAAAACAAAATCGATTTGATGTTCTATTCCCCTAATGGGTGGCAACCCAGATGGCACCTCCTCAGGAAATACATCCGCAAACTCCTGCAATAACTTAGAAAAAGAACTAGGCAATTCAACAGTAGGGTTAGTCTCAATCATAAAATTGGAACTAAAACGCAATATAATCAAAGCTCTCTTCCCTAAGTATGCTTTCTTCAGCTCTCTCTCTTTACAATAAAAGGAAGACTTGCTGAATTCTTCACTCTTCTCACTTAGCTCTCCTTTTACCTCCACACTCGCTAACGTTTTCTCTCCTGCATGATGTAAGCACGACCAACAACACCAAAAATGATGAGCTAGCATTGCCTCAAGGATTCATGAAGGAATATGTTGAAGCTTTGCAAGTTCATTTTGAAGTTGAAAAACAATCTAGCCATTCCAAGTCAATTAGGCCAAATGTGTCCTTATTGACAATTCAAATTTTGTATTTATAGTGGGTAGTCATTTAGTAGTTGGTAGTTAAACAGTAGTGGGTAGTTAAACAGTAGTGGATAGTGGCATAGATCATGGGTCCATGCATAGTTGTGGGAAGTGGCAAATATCATGGGTCCATGTATAGTGGTGGAAAGTGGCAAAGATCATGGGTCTTAATTTAGGCTATATAAGGCATCTCTTTTTCTATATTGTACACACAGATTATCAATTATTCAATACAATTGCTTTATGTGTATTCTTCTTTGAGAGCTTAAGAGAGATCTTGTGTTCTTTAAGGTCCATGTTGCAGTTCTTTACAGCCTAATAGGCCTTGTGTTCAAGTTCAACTGGAAGGTGGCAAGCTTTCCCATAGACCAATATGTAGGGAGACATAACTATGGGAGTCTTGTAGGCTGTTCTGTAGGCCCATAAAGCATCTTCTAACCTTGTACTCCAGTCCTTTCAGTTAGGAGACACTGTCTTTTCAAGGATGGCTTTGATTTCTCTATTTGACACTTCAGCTTGCCCATTTGTCTGAGGGTGGTATGTTGTGGATGTTATATGGATCACATTGTGCTTTCTGAGAAGGCTTTCAACTACCTTATTGCAAAAATGGGTCCCTCTGTCACTGATGATTGCCTTTGGTACTCCATGTCTGGCAAAGATGTTGGTCTTCACAAAGTCTACTACTGCCTTGGTATCATCAGTCTTAGTTGCTCTACTTCCACCCACTTGGACACATAATCCACTGCAAGGATGATATAGGTGTATCCAAAAGATGGTGGGAATGGGCCCATGAAACTCAGTTCATAACAATAATACGACATAGTTTTAACACCCCCTCCTCAAGTTGAAGCTGGTAAGGGCAAAAGATTCAACTTGCGGGTTAAAGTGCCATGGCGAGAGGCTGGTAAAGCCTTGGTGAATATGTCGGCCAATTGATCTTCAGTAGTGAGATGGTGAGGTAATATAAATCCCCGTTGAAATTGATCTCTGACCAGATGACAGTCTATTTCCATATGCTTTGTGCGCTCATGGTGATGTAAGCACGACCAACAACACCAAAAATGATGAACTAGCATTGCCTCAAGGACCAATTACAAGGCTGAGATCCAAGAGGTTGAAGGAAGCACTTCAAGGATTCATGAAGGAATATGTTGAAACTTTGCAAGTTCATTTTGAAGTTGAAGAACAATCTGGCCATTCCAAGTCAATTAGGCCAAATGTGTCCTTATTGACAATTCAAATTTTGTATTTATAGTGGGTAGTCATTTAGTAGTTGGTAGTTAACCAGTAGTGGGTAATTATTTGGTAGTGGGTAGTTAAACAGTAGTGGGTAGTTATCTAGTAGTGGATAGTGGCAAAGATCATGGGTCCATGTATAGTAGTGGGAAGTGGCAAAGATCATGGGTATTAATTTAGGCTATATAAAGCATCTCTTTTTCTATTGTAGAGACAGATTATCAATTATTCAATACAATTGCTTTATGCGATTCTTCTTTGAGAGCTTAAGAGAGATCTTGGTTCTTGACATTGCATCACGAATAAGGTTTGATACTAACTTGTATGTTTCTTATTCTTGCTGCTCTTAAAATCAATCCATTATAAGTGTTCTTAATTGCTTTAGATTGGGGAATTATTTTCTGAATTAAGTTCTTTTTACTAGGGTATGTGTCGTTTCAGTCTCTAATAGGCTGGGGTTCCGCATCAATTGGTATCAGAGCCAGGTTAGTAATAATTTCTTAACTATCATTTGCGTCTTTGCATTAAATTTTGTCCATTATTGGCTGAATATATCACTTTGGAAATCTGGTTTGGGACACCTATTAGAGCCGAATACAAATATATCACTTTGGAAATCTAGTTTGGGATACCTATTAGAGCCGAATACATTGTTTGATTGTTGTTCAAATCAAATTTTACCCTAAATTCTTGTTTAGGCTGAATTACTATCTTTAGTGATTTGGTTTATGCTTTCTGCCCTAATTCATATGCTGTTATTCTAATACTCTTAGAATAGTATTTCCAGTGTTTTACTTCTGTCCATATAAAAAAAAATCAAAACAAGAAGAAAAAAAAAGGAAAAAAAAAAGAATTTCTGCCACTTTGGTTCATTTGTTCAAACTTCATTCTGATTGATATCTACTGATATAAATCATATTTCATATACCTTGAACATATTTCTGGGCTTGGAATTCAAAATACATGTTTGGGGTAGGTTTAGGACAAATTTGGGTAGTATTTTTACAAAACAGTTGTACTTAATACTTGCTGTTTTAAGTGTCTATTTTGTTTGCTTGCTTTGAATTAATTTTGTTGAGTCAATATTAATATCAGTTAACCTAGGATTGCATGCTTAGGGAAAACTTCGTGTTAAGCACATCCGTCTTGTCAATTTTTGATTCTTAGTTTGTCAATTTGGTGTCTTTCTGTCTGTTGGTTCCTTACATTTAGTTTGACAAATTGCACATTGTTAAACATCTAATTACACTTAGTACACGAAATTTAACTTTTGTGTGCTAAATCAATCTATTTGTTCATTTTGGTCAGTTTGCATCTTGTGTTGTTTTCTATCTTTTCTTCTTAGGTCTTTCCTTGCTTTCCTTATTATTTGAATCATACAAGCTTGGCTTATTGAGTCTTTATTCTGAAGTGCACTTTTGAGATACCAAGTGAGTGCTTGAAAATTAAACACGTGAGTTGAGAAAATTGTGAATTTTTTATCTATAATGTCTGGGCATAATACTGGTGATACTTCTGACCCTACATTTGATCTTAAAGATATATATAAAGCTTTCATGGATAGCTTTCGAAAGCTAAATTCGAGAATGGATAACCATGAGGACAACCTTAGATCTTCAAAGGGCAAGTCCATTCAGAGGGATGATGATACACACGATCCATCCTATGAAGAGGAAAATGAGGCACAATCAGCCTCTGTCCGAGCCAGAAGGTTCAAAGATCGTGTGCCATATGTAGATAACAGTATGAACTCCATAAAGATGAAGATTCCAAGCTTCAATGGTAACGCTGATGTTGATGCCTATTTAGAGTGGGAGCGTAAAGTGGAGATGATTTTTAACGCTGATGTTGATGCCTAATATGGTGGGATGAGCTTGTGAAATCTAGGAGAAGGAATGGAGAGTTACCCATTGCTAGTTGGGATGAGATGAAGCGAATAATGAGGAAGAAATATGTGCCTACTTATTACCATAGAGATCTCCATCATCAGTTGCAAAGACTAATCCAAGGATCAAAATCTGTTGATGAGTATTATAAGGAGATGGAGTTGCTCCTGATCAAAGCAAACATAGTGGAGGAGGAAGACCAGACTATGGCTCGTTTCTTTGGTGGTCTTAACAAGGAGATTGCTGATGTGGTTGATTTGCAACCATATATTGATTTGGAAGACTTGGTGAACATTGCAATTAAGGTGGAAAGACAAAGAGGTCGAAATAGATGGGGGAGCAACAGGGCTGCTCAAAACTCCAACAGCAAAAGGGGTTCCAAATGGAACACCAAGCCTGATCCTAAAAGGTTTTATAAGCCTTCAACTCAAAAAGGCATGTTACCTTCCAAAGAAACATCCAACTCTCATGGTAAAAATGAATCAGCCCCTAAATCAAATAGAACTAGAGATATTCAGTGCTTTAAATGTAAAGGGCGTGGGCATTATGCCAATGAGTGTGCTAATAAACGTGCTATGATAGTGAGGGGAGATGAGATAGTCTCCGAAAGTGATTCTGATTCTGATGAAGTACCACCTTTAGAAGATTGTTTTGATGTAGAGATAGAAGAGTATCCTGTTCAAGGAGAGTCCTTAGTGATATTGCGTACTTTAAATGTTTCTATTAAAGAAGAGGGACTTGAACAGCGTGAAAACATCTTTCACACTCGTTGTTTGGTAGGTGGTAAAGTCTGTAGCATGACAATAGATTCGGTTAGTCAAGTTAATTGTGCTAGTACTATTTTAGTTGATAAATTAGGACTAGAAACTATTAAACACCCTAATCCTTACAGACTTCAGTGGTTGAATGATAGCGGCGAGGCAAAGGTAACCAAGCAATGTAAAGTGTCATTTTCTACTGGCAAATATGTAGATGAGGTTACTTGTGATATTGTACCCATGCAGGCTGGACATATTTTGTTAGGTAGACCATGGCAATTTGATAGGCGTGTCATTCATGATGGGTATAGTAATAGGTTTTCTTTTACGTTTCTCGGTGTAAAACATATACTTGTACCATTATCTCCTAAAGATGTATATGCAGATCAAGTGAAATTATAACAATCTGCTAAATTGGGTAAGGGAGGTGAGACAAGTAAAAAGAATGAGGGAAAAGAGGCCAGCAGTAAAATGAAAGTTTCGAATGGCCCAAAGGAGAGTGACTGCACGGGAAAGGATAAAAATGAGAGATGTGCAGGAGAGAAAACGTTAGTGAGTGTGGAGGTAAAAGGAGAGCTGAGTGAGAAGTGTGAAGAATTCAGCAAGTCTTCCTTTTATTGTAAAGAGAGAAAGCTGAAGAAAGCATACCTAGGGAAGAGAGCTTTGATTATATTGCGTTTTAGTTCCAATTTTATGATTGAGACTAACCCTACTGTTGAATTGCCTAGTTCTTTTTCTAAGTTATTGCAGGAGTTTGCGGATGTATTTCCTTAGGAGGTGCCATCTGGGTTGCCACACATTAGGGGAATAGAACATCAAATCGATTTTGTTCCTGGAGCTCAGATTCCAAACCGTCCAGCTTACCGTAGCAATTTTGAGGAGACGAAGGAATTGCAAAAGCAAGTTGATGAGTTGCTAGCTAAGGGACATATCAGGGAGAGCCTTAGTCCATGCGCAGTACCTGTTTTGTTGGTTCCAAAGAAAGATGGAACAATGCGCATGTGTGTTGATTGTCGTGCGATCAACAAAATCACTGTAAAGTATCGCCATCCTATTCCTAGATTAGATGATATGCTTGAAGAATTATGTGGCGCTGTTTTCTTTACAAAAATTGATTTGAAAAGCGGTTATCATCAAATTAGGATGAAGTTAGGTGATGAGTGGAAAACTGCCTTTAAGACAAAATATGGTTTATATGAATGGTTAGTCATGCCTTTTGGCTTAACTAATGCACCTAGCACATTTATGAGATTGATGAACCATGTTTTGCGTGATTACCTAGGTAAGTTTGTGGTTGTGTATTTTGATGATATATTGATTTATAGCTGAAACATGGATTACCACATTAGGCAGGTTGAACTTGTTTTACAGAAGTTGCGTGAACATGAACTGTATGCTAATCTTAAGAAATGCACATTTTGTACTGATAGTGTCATATTCCTAGGATTTATTATTAGTTCACGTGGAGTTGAGGTAGATACTGAAAAGGTTAAGGCTATCCAAGAATGGCCTACACCTAAGAATGCTAATGAGGTGAGATCCTTTCATGGATTAGCAAGCTTCTATAGGAGGTTTGTTAGAGATTTCAGCACTATTGCTGCACCTCTAAATGAGATTATTAAAAAGGCTGTTTGGTTTAAGTGGGGTAAAGAACAGGAACTTGCATTTAACACATTAAAAGAAAAACTTACTACCGCTCCTGTTTTAAGGTTACCTGATTTTTCTAAAACCTTTGAAATTGAATGTGATGCTTCTGGGATTGGTATTGGTGCAGTTCTTATGCAAGAAGGCCGACCCATAGCATATTTTAGTGAGAAGTTAGGTGGCGCACAATTGAACTATTCCACCTATGACAAAGAGTTCTATGCACTGATTAGGGCTCTTGAAGTTTGGGAACACTACTTGCTGCCTAATGAGTTTGTGATTCATACCGACCATCAGTCTCTCAAACACTTGAAGGGACAAGGGAAGTTGAACAAGCGGCATGGTAAGTGGGTTGAATATCTCGAAATCTTTCCTTATGTGATTAAATACAAGCAAGGTAAAGAGAATGTGATTGCCGATGCATTATCTAGACGTTATGCATTGACTTCCATGCTTAGTTCTAAGTTGTTAGGATTTGAGCATTTGAAAGATATGTATGAGAATGATACTGATTTTTCTGATGTATTTAAGGCATGTGAACATGGGGCATTTAAAAAGTTTTATTTGCATGATGGGTTTCTTTTTAGGGGGAAACAAATATGCATACCTAATTATTCAGTGCGTAAGTTGCTTGTTAGAGAATCACATTCAGGAGGATTAATGGGACATTTTGGTGTGCAAAAGACTTTAGACATGTTGAATGAACACTTTTATTGGCCTAACATGCGAAAATATGTAGAGAAAATTTGTGCTCAATGCTTTGTATGTAAACAGGCTAAATCTAAGTCCTTGCCACATGGGTTGTATACTCCTTTGCCTGTACCTACTGAACCTTGGACTGATATATCTATGGATTTTGTGATAGGTTTACCTAGGACAAAAAGAGGTAGAGATTCAGTGTTTGTTGTTGTAGATCGCTTTAGCAAGATGGCACATTTTATTCCATGTCATAAAACTGATAATGCAATGAACATAGCTGATTTGTTTTTCAGGGAAGTAGTCCGTTTGCATGGTATACCTAGGACTATTGTTTCTGATAGAGATTCTAAGTTCCTTAGTCATTTCTGGCGTGTTTTATGGGGGAAATTGGGTACTAAACTTTTATTTTCTACCACTTGTCATCCACAAACAGATGGCCAAATTGAAGTTGTTAATAGGACTTTAGGAACTATGCTTCGTGCTATTGTGGGTAGGAACTTGAAAACTTGGGAAGAATGTTTGCCATATGTTGAATTTGCTTATAATCGAGCAGTCCATTCTTCTACTGGTTATTCACCTTTTGAGGTTGTGTATGGTTTTAATCCATTAACTGTACTAGATTTAATGCCTTTACCTTTCAACGAGTTGTCAAATTTAGATGGAAAAGCGAAGGCTGAAATGGTTAAATCAATACACGTGAAAGCGCGTGAGCATATTGAGAAGCGTAACAGCATATATGAGAAACAGGCCAATAAGGGTCGCAAGAAAGTTGTATTCAAACCAGGTGATTGGGTTTGGATCCATATGCGAAAGGAAAGGTTTCCAACTCAAAGGAAATCAAAACTCGATGCACGAGGGGATGGACCATATCAAGTGCTGAAACGGATCAATGACAATGCATACATAATTGATCTGCCAGGTGAGTTTGGTGTAAGTGCTACCTTTAATGTTTCTGATTTGTCTCCTTTTGATTTTGGTACAGATTCGAGGACGAATCCTTTTCAAGAGGGAGGGGATAATGTAAGCACGACCAACAACACCAAAAATGATGAGCTAGCATTGCCTCAAGGACCAATTACAAGGCTGAGATCCAAGAGGTTGAAGGAAGCACTTCAAGGATTCATGAAGGAATATGTTGAAGCTTTGCAAGTTCATTTTGAAGTTGAAGAACAATCTGGCCATTCCAAGTCAATTAGGCCAAATGTTTCCTTATTGACAATTCAAATTTTGTATTTATAGTGGGTAGTCATTTAGTAGTTGGTAGTTAACCAGTAGTGGGTAGTTATTTGGTAGTGGGTAGTTAAACAGTAGTGGGTAGTTATCTAGTAGTGGATAGTGGCAAAGATCATGGGTCTATGTATAGTAGTGGGAAGTGGCAAAGATCATGGATATTAATTTAGGCTATATAAAGCATCTCTTTTTCTATTGTAGAGACAGATTATCAATTATTCAATACAATTGCTATATGCGATTCTTCTTTGAGAGCTTAAGAGAGATCTTGGTTCTTGACATTGCATCACGAATAAGGTTTGATACTAACTTGTATGTTTCTTATTCTTGCTGCTCTTAAAATCAATCCATTATAAGTGTTCTTAATTGTATGTTAATTAAGGGTGCTTTAGATTGGGGAATTATTTTCTGAATTAAGTTCTTTTTACTAGGGTATTGACGCGGAACCCTATGGCACAAGCCTCAAACCCACACGCACAAGTAGATAACGGAATCCAAAGATCTGATAAACTCACCTCCTATGGCACCCCAAACTTAGAGAAGCTGAAACACCAATGATCGAAGGATTTAGATGAGAATCCGACAAACGCCACAATGAATAGTTGATAAGTTAGCCAAGATTCCTGGTGCAATTGATGAAAGCAAATCCTCACTCTCACTCAAAGCAATACACGCCAAAGGCATGAAAGAAATTCTGAAAAGTTTGATTAAAAGCTGCCTCTTACAATTGTTTCTTATCCTTATATACTAAGGAGAAAAACAAATAAAACCCTAAGATACTCTTCTTGGGCCTGACTTAAACACATAAGGCCCAAGCCCAATCACACACTAAAATAATACATAAGTATTAAAACATAAGCCCAACACTCTAAAACTTAAAACATAAAATATGCCCAGAATACAAGCCCAAACAAGACTAAAATAAAACAAGTGTTAAATCATAAAAATATAGCAAGCCCATCATATCAATGCTGAATAAATTGGACAGCGCTATCTCCATTACACACCTTAAGCAAGGTGAGTAGCTTAGGTGTGTCATCAAGCTTCACGAGACATTTGCCAAAGGCGAGCTCAGTCAATTCTTGTGTTACTTGTTCTTGAATGTGTAAGTTCATAGCTGCTTCAAGCTTCTTAGCTTTGCTTCTTGTCACTGGTCCACTAGGGAGCACCAATGGATCCTTGCTTCCTTGATTCTCATGTGTTTGTGCTTGCTGGTTCGTATCATTCCCTCCTTCCTCGAAAAGATTTGTCCTCAAATCTGGAATATGGTCAAAAGGAGACAAGTCAGACACATTAAAGGTAGCACTAACCCCATACTCACCTGGCAAGTCTATTTTATAAGCATTGTCATTGATTCGCTCTAAAACTTGAAATGGACCATCACCACGAGCATCCAGCTTATTCTTCCTCTGATTTGGAAATCGTTCCTTTCGGAAGTGCACACAAACCCAATCTCCAGGAACAAACACCACTTTCTTCCGTCTCCTATTTGCCCTGTCAGCATACACCTTGTTCCTCTTCTCTATGTTAGACCTAGCCTTCTCATGTAAGGACTTCACCAATTCTGCCTTTTTAGCACCATCTAAACTAGCAAGCTCATGTAGAGGTAAAGGAACGAGATCAAGTACAGTTAGTGGGTTAAAACCATAAACAAGCTCAAATGGAGAAAACCCCGTAGAAGAATGTATGCTACGGTTATATGCAAACTCAATGAAAGGCAAGCAATCTTCCCAAGTGTTCAAATTCTTACCCACTATAGCTCTGAGTAAGGTACCAAGAGTTCTATTCACCACCTCTGTTTGGCCATCTGTCTGTGAATGACAAGTAGTAGAATATAGGAGTTTAGTACCCAACTTACCCCACAATACTTTCCAAAAATGTGAAAGGTACTTTGCATCTCTATCTGACACAATTGTCCTTGGCACTCCATGAAGTCGAACCACTTCCCTGAAGAACAAGTCAGCTACATTGATGGCGTCATCAGTTTTATGGCAAGGAATGAAGTGAGCCATCTTGCTAAACCTGTCGACAACAACAAATATGCTATCTCTACCACGCCTAGTCCTAGGTAAGCCAAGCACAAAGTCCATAGAAATATCCATCCAGGGTGAACTAGGAACGGGTAAAGGCATATAAAGATCATGAGGCATAGACTTAGACTTTGCCTGTCTACATGCAATACAAGAAGCACACACTTTCTCAACGTCTTTGCGCATAGAAGGCCAATAAAAATGCTCAAATAAGGTGTCATAAGTCTTATGCACTCCAAAATGCCCCATCAAACCCCCGCAATGAGATTCAAGCACAAGCAAATCACGCAAAGAGCATCTAGGCACACACAATTTCTTACCCTTAAACAAATAACCATCATGCCTATAAAAAGAGTTAAAAGCTCCATGCTCACAAGCCACAAACACATTTTCGAAATCAGTATCATTAATGTACAAGTCCTTAACATGCTCAAAACCAAGCAATTTAGAACTCACAGCATTAATTAAAGCATACCTCCTAGACAAAGCATCTGCAACCACATTGTCTTTCCCATGCTTATACTTAATCACATATGGAAATTGTTCAATAAACTCAACCCACTTACCATGCCTCGTATTCAACTTGCCTTGTCCCTTCAAGTGTTTTAAGGACTCATGATCCGTATGTATCACAAACTCCTTGGGCAGGAGATAGTGTTGCCACACGTCCAGTGCTCTCACCAAGGCATACAACTCCTTTTCATAGGTTGAATAATTGAGATGTGCTCCGTTCAACTTCTCGCTGAAATAGGCTATTGGTTTCTTCTCTTGCATCAACACAGCCCCAATACCTACGCCAGAAGCATCACACTCAATTTCAAAAGTTTTATCAAAGTTAGGTAAAGATAATATAGGAGCGGATGTTAACTTCCCTTTTAAGCAGTCAAAAGCTTTCTGTTGCTCCTCTCCCCACTTGAACCCAACTTCCTTCTTAATAATTCCTGTGAGTGGTGCTGCAATCGTAGAGAAATCGCGCACAAACCTCCTGTAAAAGCTTGCAAGGCCATGAAAGCTCCTCACATCTGAAATAGATTTAGGAATAGGCCACTCCTTTATAGCTTTCACCTTCTCTTCATCTACCTCAATTCCCTGTGCACTCACAACAAAACCAAGGAAAACAAGTCTATCTATACAAAATGTGCACTTTTTAAGTTTAGCATACAAGCTCTCTTGCCTCAAAACCTGCAGAACCAACCTAACATGCTCAATATGTTCGTCGAGAGACCTGCTATAGATCAAGATATCATCAAAGTAAACAACTACAAATTTTCCTAAGTATGTACGCAACACATGATTCATTAGCCTCATAAACGTACTAGGTGCATTTGACAAACCAAAAGGCATAACTAACCATTCATACAAACCATACTTTGTCTTAAATGCAGTTTTCCATTCATCACCAGGTTTCATCCTAATCTGATGATATCCACTCATAAGATCAATTTTTGTAAAATACTTGGCACCATGAAGCTCATCCAACATGTCATCTAGCCGAGGTATAGGATGCCTGTACTTCACTGTGATCTTGTTAACTGCTCTACAATCAACACACACGTCCTTCTTTTGGAACAAGCAGCGCAGGAACAGCACATGGACTTAAACTCTCTCTCACCAATCCCTTCTCCATAAGCTCGTCAATTTGCCTTTGCATTTCCTTTGTTTCCATTGGATTGCTTCGGTAAGCTGGTCGATTTGGAATGCTAGAACCAGGTATGAAATCTATCTGATGCTCAATTCCCCTCAACGGTGGCAATCCATTAGGTAGCTCATATGGAAAGACATCAGTGAATTCCTGCATCATAGATTTAAAACTAGAAGGCAAAGAAGAAAGGTTAATATCAGTGTCAGCAAATAAAATTTCCTTGTATCTTATAAGCAACACGGGCTGCCCTAAAGAAATAGCACTCTTAATCTCTCTTGCTCTCACATAAAATGTTTGTTTTGCCCTCCCCTCTTGCATCTTTTCTCTCACCAATGGGCCATTTATTGGTCTTGATTCTTTTCCAGCCTCTTTACCCTCAGACTCACACTTTTCTCTCATTGTTTCCACAGAACTCAAGCTCTCACTTCCCTTTACATCCAAGGCCGAAGCCTCCCTCTTCCTCTCCAGCATCTTTATTTGATCCGCATATACCTCTTGAGGTGATAAAGGAGCGAGTATGACCTTCTGTCCTTCATAAGTGAAGGAGTACTTGTTATTGAACCCATCATGTTGCACCTTTCTATCATATTGCCACGGCCTACCCAACAACATATGACTTGCTTGCATAGGTACCACATCACACAAGATCTCATCCTTGTACCTACCAATAGAAAATGGTATAACTACTTGGCGTGTAACCCTAACCTCACCACAATCATTCAACCATTGCAATCTGTATGGCTTAGGGTGTTTAATAGAAGTCAAGCCCAATTTCTCCACCATATACACACTAGCGACATTTGTGCAACTACCTCCATCAATAATGAGTGTACACACTTTTCCATTAACCAAACACCTAGTGTGAAATATGTTTTCCCGTTGTTCTAGACTTTCTTCCTTAACCTGGATATTCAAAGCACGCCTAGCAACAAGCATCTCACCACGTTCAGCAAGAAACACATTATCAACAACCACATCCGAATCATCACAGTCATTATGAGCATCAATCAATTCAGTCATATTAGCATGTATCTCATCATCACTATGATCGGAATCAGACACTACACCCCCATCAGCAGTTGCTATCATAACTCTTTTATTAGGACATTGAGATGCAATATGTCCTTTTCCCAAACATTTAAAACATTTTATCTCTCTACTAGGGTTAGAAGAGTTAGAAGTACCTGACTGTTCCTTGCTATTCCTTTGGGAAGGTCCTTTGTTAGTGGGGACCGAATCTTTGCCCCCTTGGATTGGGCTTTTGTAATCATTCTTTTCTCCACTTCTATAGCCTGGAAATCCACCACCACTAGTTGAGGACTTGTATGTGAGTTTAAGATTATTTCTGCCCTTGTGTCGCCTTTCTATTTTCATTGCTTTATCAACCATATCCTCCATGGTAAGCCTATGATTGCAAGTGTTGCACCAAATCTGTCCCATATGAGTTGAAGCACGCCCCAAATACATATGGATTATATGAATATGATTTTGAACTCCTTTTAGATCCATTTGAATGACATAAGTTTGCTCCACACCATTGTTAGAAATTTGCTCTATTGGATCCGTATCATTCTATCCTTCTTTAGAAAAGATTCGTGGCATATGAATATCTGTGATATTTAATTTATGAAATACGTCTAAATATCAGTTAAATGTTGCCTTGTTAGATGAGGTTAGTGGCATATGAATATCTGTGATATTATATTGTATTCATACTATAAATGAATTTTAAGTATTTTAAAATGTGTTTAAAAAAATATTTTAGAAATGTTTTAAGATTCGACCGCTGAATATGGCTTTTCCGGCTCATCTATAAATTGAGCTCAACCTGAAAATGGAGAGAGGTTTTCTTCATTTCAGGCAGCGGTAAGCATATGTTAACCCTTGATATTTTCTCACTACATTTCTCTTAAAACTCTCAGAAATTTATGATCTTCTTTTACGAGGATTGGCTTTATCTACAATCATTTTTTCCTATTTCTAAATTTGTTTTTGTTTTCTTTAAGAGGTAAGTTTCCAATTCTTGTTTTTCTATTGATCTAAGAGGTTAAAGTAGGTTTGTCTCTATTTTAGGTTGGTGGTTAGGATGCATGCAATTTCTTTTTTAATTCTTGAAGTTGAGTTTTGTTTTAATCCAAGAATCTCTTTTTTATGAATACATGTTGAAGTTTTGGTTAGTTTTGAGTAGTCCTTTGTGTTATGAGTTGCAAATATATGTTTTTTAGTTGTTGCTTGTGAGTTTAGTTGCATTTTCAGGATTTTCCACATTGCAGGTGAACCTCGGTTCGATCGCCAAACTTGCCTATGAAGGCTACCCTTTAGGCAGTGTATTGAAGCTTGGAATCTTCATCTTTATGGAGTTCTGATGCGGAATCCCAGCCTATTAGAGACTGAAACGACACATACCCTAGTAAAAAGAACTTGATTCAGAAAATAATTCCCCAATCTAAAGCACCCTTAATTAACATGCAATTAAGAACACTTATAATGGATTGATTTTAAGAGGAGCAAGAATAAGAAACATACAAGTTAGTATCAAACCTTATTCGTGATGCAATGTCAAGAACCAAGATCTCTCTTAAGCTCTCAAAGAAGAATCGCATAAAGCAATTGTATTGAATAATTGATAATCTGTGTGTACAATATAGAAAAAGAGATGCCTTATATAGCCTAAATTAGGACCCATGATCTTTGCCACTTCCCACTACTATACATGGACCCATGATCTTTGCCACTTCCCACAACTATGCATGGACCCATGATCTATGCCACTATCCACTACTAGACAACTACCCACTACCAAATAACTACCCACTACTGGTTAACTACCAACTACTAAATAACTACCCACTGTAAATACAAAATTTGAATTGTTAATAAGGACACATTTGGCCTAATTGACTTGGAATGGCCAGATTGTTCTTCAACTTCAAAATGAACTTGCAAATCTTCAACATATTCCTTCATGAATCCTTGAAGTGCTTCCTTCAACCTCTTGGATCTCAGCCTTGTAATTGGTCCTTGAGGCAATGCTAGCTCATCATTTTTGGTGTTGTTGGTCGTGCTTACATCATCCCCTCCCTCTTGAAAAGGATTTGTCCTCGAATCTGTACCAAAATCAAAAGGAGACAAATCAGAAACATTAAAGGTAGCACTTACACCAAACTCACCTGGCAGATCAATTATGTATAGGTTATCATTGATCCGTTTCAGCACTTGATATGGTCCATCCCCTCGTGCATCAAGTTTTGATACCAATTGATGCGGAACCCCAGCCTATTAGAGACTGAAACGACACATACCCTAGTAAAAAGAACTTGATTCAGAAAATAATTCCCCAATCTAAAGCACCCTTAATTAAAATGCAATTAAGAACACTTATAATGGATTGATTTTAAGAGGAGCAAGAATAAGAAACATACAAGTTAGTATCAAACCCTATTCGTGATGCAATGTCAAGAACCAAGATCTCTCTTAAGCTCTCAAAGAAGAATCGCATAAAGCAATTGTATTGAATAATTGATAATCTGTGTGTACAATATAGAAAAAGAGATGCCTTATATAGCCTAAATTAAGACCCATGATCTTTGCCACAAACCACAACTATACATGGACCCATGATCTTTGCCACTTCCCACAACTATGCATGGACCCATGATCTATGCCACTATCCACTACTAGATAACTACCCACTACCAAATAACTACCCACTACTGGTTAACTACCAACTACTAAATAACTACCCACTATAAATACAAAATTTGAATTGTCAATAAGGACACATTTGGCCTAATTGACTTGGAATGGCCAGATTGTTTTCAACTTCAAAATGAACTTGCAAAGCTTCAACATATTCCTTCATGAATCCTTGAAGTGCTTCCTTCAACCTCTTGGATCTCAGCCTTACATCAAGTTCATACTGTTATCTACATATGGTACACGATCATTGAACCTTCTGGCTCGGAAAGGGGCTGATTGTGCCTCATTTTCCTCTTCATAGGATGGATCGTGTGTATCATCATCCCTATGAATGGACTTGCCCTTTGAAGATCTAAGGTTGTCCTCAAGGTTATCCATTCTCGAATTTAGCTTCTGAAAGCTATCCATGAAAACTTTATTATATATCTTTAAGATCAAATGTAGGGTCAGAAGTATCACCAGTATTATGCCCAGACATTATAGAAAAAATTCTCAATTCTCTCAACTCACGTGTTTAATTTTCAAGCACTCACTTGGTATCTCAAAAGTGCACTTCAGAATAAAGACTCAATAAGCCAAGCTTGTATGATTCAAATAATAAGGAAAGCAAGGAAAGACCTAAGAAGAAAAGATAGGAAACAACACTTGATGCAAACTGACCAAAATGAACAAATAGATTGATTTAGCACACAAAAGTTAAATTTCGTGTACTAAGTGTAATTAGATGTTCAACAATGTGCAATTTATCAAACAAATAGATTGATTTAGCACACAAAAGTTAAATTTCGTGTACTAAGTGTAATTAGATGTTCAACAATGTGCATTTTATCAAACTAAATGTAAGGAACCAACAGACAGAAAGACACCAAATTGACAAACTAAGAATCAAAAATTGACAAGACGGATGTGCTTAACACGAAGTTTTCCCTAAGCATGCAATCCTAGGTTAACTGATATTAATATTGACTCAACAAAAACAATTCAAAGCAAGCAAACAAAATAGACACTTAAAACAGCAAGTATTAAGTACAACTGTTTTGTGAAAAATACTACCCAAATTTGCCCTAAACCTACCCCAAACATGTATTTCGAATTCCAAGCCCAGAAATATGTTCAAGGTATATGAAATATGATTTATATCAGTAGATATCAATCAGAATGAAGTTTGAACAAATGACCTAGAGTGGCAGAAATTCTTTTTTTTTTTCTTCTTGTTTTGGTTTTTTTTTTTTTTATATATGGACAGAAGTAAAACACTGGAAATACTATTCTAACAGTATTAGAATAGCAGCATATGAATTAGGGCAGAAAGCATAAACCAAATCACTAAAGATAGTAATTCTACCTAAATAAGAATTTAGGGTAAAATTTGATTTGAACAGCAACCAAATAATGTATTCGACTCTAATAGGTATCCCAAACCAGATTTTCAAAGTGATATATTCAGCCAATAATGGACAAAATTGAATGCAAAGACGCAAATGATAGTTAAGAAATTATTACTAAGCCTAGCTTTGATACCAATTGATGCAGAACCCCAGCCTATTAGAGACTGAAACGACATATACCCTAGTAAAAAGAACTTAATTCAGAAAATAATTCCCCAATCTAAAGCACCCTTAATTAACATGCAATTAAGAATAAGAAACATACAAGTTAGTATCAAACCTTATTCGTGATGCAATGTCAAGAACCAATATCTCTCTTAAGCTCTCAAAGAAGAATCGCATAAAGCAATTGTATTAAATAATTGATAATCTGCCTACAATATGGAAAAAGAGATGCTGTATATAACATAAATAAAGACCCATGACATTTGCCACTTCCCACTACTCTGCATGGATCCATGATCTATGCCACTATCCACTACTGGATAATACCCACTACTGTTTAACTACCCACTACCATATAACTACCCACTACTGGTTAACTACCAACTACTAAATAACTTCCCACTATAAATACAAAATTTGAATTGTCAATAAGGACACATTTGGCCTAATTGACTTGGAATGGCCGGATTGTTTTTCAACTTCAAAATGAACTTGCAAAGCTTCAACATATTCCTTTATGAATCCTTGAAGTGCTTCCGTCAACCTCTTGGATCTCAACCTTGTGATTGGTCATTGGAGCTCATCATTTTTGGTGTTGTTGGTCGTGCTTACATCATTGTACCCATGCAGGCTGGACATATTTTGTTGGGTAGACCATGGCAATTTGATAGGCGTGTCATTCATGATGGGTATAGTAATAGGTTTTCTTTTACATTCCTTGGCGCAAAACATATACTTGTTGACGCGGAACCCTATGGCACAAGCCTCAAACCCACACGCACAAGTAGATAACGGAATCCAAAGATCTGATAAACTCACCTCCTATGGCACCCCAAACTTAGAGAAGCTGAAACACCAATGATCGAAGGATTTAGATGAGAATCCGACAAATGCCACAACGAATAGTTGATAAGTTAGCCAAGATTCCTGGTGCAATTGATGAAAGCAAATCCTCACTCTCACTCAAAGCAATACACGCCAAAGGCATGAAAGAAATTCTGAAAAGTTTGATTAAAAGCTGCCTCTTACAATCGTTTCTTATCCTTATATAGTAAGGAGAAAAACAAATAAAACCATAAACACTCTTCTTGGGTCTGACTTAAACACCTAAGGCCCAAGCCCAATCACACACTAAAATAACACATAAGTATTAAAATATAAGCCCACAACATAGCCCAACACTCTAAAACTTAAAAGATAAAATATGGCCAGAATACAAGCCCAAACAAAACTAAAATAAAACAAATGTTTAAATAATAAAACTAGCAAACCCATCATAACAAAGTTGAATCTTCACAAAATCCTTACTTGATCTTCACTTTAGGCTTTCCTTTATGTAGTTTTAGCCCATAGGTTTGATTAGGCTCCCTCAGCCTATGATTGCAAGTGTTGCACCAAATCTGTCCCATATGAGTTAAAGCACGCCCCAAATATATATGGATTATATGAATATGATTTTGAACTACTCTTGGATCCATTGGAATGATATAAGTTTGTTCCACACCATTATTAGAAATTTGTCCTATTGGATCCGTATCACTTGTACTATTATCTCCTAAAGATGTATATGCAGATCAAGTGAAATTACAACAATCTGCTAAATTGGGTAAGGGAGGTGAGACAAGTAAAAAGAATGAGGGAAAAAAGGCCAGTAGTAAAAAGAAGGTTTCCCCATTCTACGCCCCTGGAACAATTGGACTATGTAGAGGGTTATTGGTGACAAGTCCGTCCGTGATGTGAATTGTTTGTGATGTGATGCATTTCATGATGGCATATGTTTATAAACTGTTTTATAGTTCTGCTCACTGGGCTTTAGTAGCTCACCCCTTTCCCCTAACCCCCAGGTTTGTAGGAGCGTAGGTAGCTATGGGAAAGTCAGCAAGTTTATAGCATAGTCTATGTAATAGATTAGTAGTGGACATGAAATGACATATAATGTAATGTAAGGTATTGAACAGTAATGTAATGAGGATTAGTATTGTGCTTGGCCCTAATGTTTATTGTAAATCCCTATTGTACATGATCTTTATGTAATGTTTTTAACGATGATATATGATGAACCAAGCTTGATATATGAGATGTTGACCCAACTGGAGCATTTGATGAGGGCTCCAGTAAGGGGTTTTATGTATACAGTTTTTGTGCATACACAGGTCAAGTTTGGTATATGAAAAGTTTAAAGTTTTTATGAAAATGTATGATCATGTATGGGATTTTATCAGTTGTACAGGATGTATGTTAGGCTTGCTACGGGTTCCGGCGACCTTAAGTCGATCTGAATCCTAGCGCCGGTAGCGGTCCGGTTTCCGGGTCGTTACACACACAGTCACAAAACCTAATGATCTTCAAAGAAAATTAAGCTCAAAGAAAGCTCCTCCTATATATATGCACACAATATATACATTCAATAACTCCCCGTAAAACTAATGTTTATATTTAACCATGTTCCCAAAAGAGTATGAAACGCTTAACAGAGTTTAGGTAACTAGAAAAGGAAATTCATTTCATTCTATAAATAAAATTCAACTAGCAATTGTAAACGGATAGGCACAAACTTATAACAAGATATGCTAATTACTACAAAAGAAAGTAAAAATAAAATAAACACATAACAACAAATGAACAAACAAACAAACAACAAACACTTACTACTCCCCCTTTTTATCATCAGCAAAAAGAAAACAGGGGTGATCATCCAAAAAGACTAAAAAGGAAATAGTTCATATGTCATGCAAAAAGTTTTCAAAGAATAGATAATTAAAATCAAAGGTCTTGGGGTTTATCTTTGCTTATAGACTTTGCTGCTTTGCCTCTTTGGTTTTCATTTCATATTTGCAACTTCTTCTGAGTTTGGCCTTGGGAGGTGAGACAATTAATAATTGTTTGAGCTTGAATCATCAAAAGTAGAAGATTCCTTAGCAGCTTCCTTTTTTGTGCTTGAAATATTTGAATTGGAGTAGCATCCTTATCCACAACAAAGGAAGGCTCATTATATTTAATCTTTAGTGGAACAAGTAGGACATTTTCTAGTGGCAACCTTTGTTATTCCCTTTTGTTTGGTAATAAGAAAAAGAGGCAGAGCAAGGTTCATCAGGATTTTTTAAACCAAGCTCTAAAATAGATTCTACATTTAAATGTGTAGGTGCAACATCCTTAGATGAAACTGGATTAGCTGATGGTTTTTCAGAGGTTTCTGTTTCTTTAGGATTTGGCATACTGGTATGGTGAACAAGTGTAGGCATAGTTTGGTCTTTGAAGGAATCTTTAGGGTTAGCTTTTTCAGGAGATGGAATTGTGGTACAATCATGACTTTTTTATGGAGATGCAACTGGAGTA
This sequence comes from Manihot esculenta, assembly GCF_001659605.2. Classification (NCBI taxonomy): domain Eukaryota; kingdom Viridiplantae; phylum Streptophyta; class Magnoliopsida; order Malpighiales; family Euphorbiaceae; genus Manihot; species Manihot esculenta. The sequence goes on from NC_035167.2 coordinate 15,535,782, forward strand.
GGATGAATGGTTTGAAGAGAATCAAGCTGGGTGAAATGTTCTTATTTTGCTCCTGTTCCTTCCTGAGCTTGAGTAGATGATGAATTGTAAAACTCATTACTTATTCCATATTAATTTCCATGATTTTGTTATAATTTTGATAGTAAACAATTGGAGTTTTACTTGGATTTTGATTTTGGACAGGTTTGGATCTAAAAGTGTAAAAGGGAATCATCATAGACTATTTCAAAACTGTTTTAGGATGAAAGATACTGCCTTACCCAAGGCTGTGACCCAAGCTCGATGAACAGACTGTAGAGTTTTTATCTTGATAGCTCTACAAAATTTAAATTATTTTAGATAGCTACAAATACAATTAGATCAAGGATTAGGATAACAACCTGATCAGACCAAATTTAGACCATTTGATCATGTTTTTATTAATGTTAATTTACACTTTTTCTGCCTAATTCTGTGCTTTTGATCTCATTTTGCAGAAAATGGTGTAAAGAGGTAATCTGGTGAAAATACTCTGAAAACTGCCTAAAAAGGATAAAGGAGAACAAGTTGTTTGCCCAAGTCAAGTTGCAGCTGAAGTGAAGATAAATAAGGAAAGTGACAAGTAAGGAAAGTACATTCACCAAAGTAATTTGAATTTCAAATTTCAAATCTTCAAGAAGTCTTTCCCTTATTGAAGAAGCCAAATCTCAAGAAGATGTACATTCAAAATTCAAAATTCAGCTTATTTAGGAAGCCAAATCTCAAGAAGACATACTTACCACCCAAGTAATCATGATTCAAAATTCAAAATTCAAAAGAAGGCTCCACCTCATTAAGGAGACCTAGGGCAACACTTTCAACTATAAAAAGACACATAAGGAGCCACCCCATGCCTTTTCTTATCTCCTTTGGACACACATATGGGATTATAAGTGGCAGCACCTCTCCTTCCTCTCCAAGTGTCGATTGGTTCCTTTCCTCTTCTCTTTCTTTTTGTTTTGTTTCAGCCATGAGTGGCTGAAACTCTTTTTTCTAGTTGAAGATTAGGTGAAACTTTAGTTGTTTTATGGATTGGGAGATCTGAACATACATTGTTTATCTTTCGTTTTTCAGTATTTATGCAGGTTCATGCTTGATTCCATTATTGCTTTGTTGTTTAGATCTACGTTGATTCTTGATTGCAAAGTAATAATTTGTTCGTTTGGATAGTTTTGAGTCCGTAATTGCTTGGATTATTTAAATACAAGAACACTTGGTGTAAAAACTAAGGAAATTGCATGATCTAGCGATATCACCATACGTTTGGGTAGCTAGAATTAGGTCTCTCAATTTCTTAATGCAATTGATAGTTGTTAGATGCTAAAGGCCCAAGTGATACAGATCCAATAGGACAAATTTCTAACTATGGTGTGGAGCAAACTTATATCATTCCAATGGATCCAAGAGTAGTTCAAAATCATATTCATATAATCGATATATATTTGGGGCGTGCTTTAATTCATATGGGACAGATTTGGTGCAACACTTGCAATCATAGGCTAAGGGAGCCTAATCAAACCTATGGGCTAAAACTACATAAAGGAAGGCCTAAAGTGAAGATCAAGTAAGGGTTTTGTGAAGATTCAACTTTGTTATGATGGGGTTTTTGATCACATGTTGGTCCTGGGTTCCGCATCAGTTGGTATCAGAGCCAAAGTGAGGTAAATTCTGATTTATCTTAGGATCTAGGGTTTTTGGGTTTTCCTTTTCTTTCCTGTTCTTTTCGGCGAAAGCTTGTGTGTCCATGGCTGCACCTTCTTGATTATTAGTTATAAAAAAAAAAAAAAAAAAAACCGAAATCCTTAAAAAAAAAAAAATCAAAAATCAAAAATCGCCTTTACCTTATTTATCTTGATCTGGCCTATATTGTGGTATGTTTGCTTTTTGGTCCATATTGCCTTACCTATCTCAATTGATTGCTATAATTTGTGGGAATCAATTTTGAATTTTGAATTTGGTTGAATCCAGATTAGGAGATAAAAGAATTTCTGCCTATTTCCTAAAGTGCACATTTAAGGCAATTGGATCTAAATCGATTTGGTGTCAAATCCTTTTTTTTAATGCCCATTTTCGTCCATATTTATGATCTGAGAGAAATTTATATATATATATTTTTATTCTATTTGTGGTGTTTTGATACTTGCCTTTTTTGGGTAGATTTAAATAGATCCATATTTAATTTGCATTGAAGTGAATTATATTCAAACTTTTGTCCAGATTCGTCTTTATTTCAATTCAAAGTTTCTTTTTGGTTTAAGCTTGCTTTTACTTCCTTGACATTGCTGGAGTATTGTTTGCTTGTGGCTATACTCTAGGTAATATTTTTCAAGTAGCACAAAACCTAGTTCATGTGTTACTTTTCAAATTGTCAGTGTCTTCTTTCTAGTTTTTGCGCGCTTCGTTCTTTCTTTAGGTTTTCTTTTTTTGTTTCATTAAACGCACCTTGTGGTTGGTTGGTTGACCTTAGTTTTTGAAGTGCAATTTAAGAATCAACAAAAGAGTGGTAAGTGTGCAGACACTTGAGTGCTTTCCTTTCTAACACAATATTTGCTAGTTCTCTTTGTTCTTTGTTGATTCAAGGTAGGATGAGTAAAGATCAGAATATCTCACCAGCGTCCGCTTCTACAAGAATACCTCAAAGAACTCATAATTGCAATAATGACTGTGATGATTCGGATGTGTCTGTTAATAATGTGTTGCTTGCTGCACATTGTGAGATGCTTGTTGCTAGGCGTGCTCTAAATATGCAGGTTAAGGAAGAAAGCCTGGAACAACGGGAAAACATATTTCACACTAGGTGTTTGGTTAATGGAAAAGTGTGTACTGTTATTATTGATGGAGGTAGTTGTGCAAATGTGGCTAGTGTGTATATGGTGGAGAAATTGGGCTTGGCTTCTATTAAACACCCTAAGCCATACAGATTGCAATGGTTGAACGATTGTGGTGAGGTCAGAGTTACACGCCAGGTGGTTATACCATTTTCTATTGGTAGGTATAAGGATGAGATCTTGTGCGATGTGGTACCTATGCAGGCAAGCCATATATTGTTGGGTAGGCCGTGGCAATATGATAGAAAGGTGCAACATGATGGGCTCAATAACCAGTACTCCTTCACTCATGAAGGACAGAAGCTTATACTCGCTCCTGTATCACCTCAAGAGGTATATGCCGATCACATAAAAATGCTGGAGAGGGAGAGGGAGGCTTCGGCCTTGGCTACAAAGGTGAGTGAGAGCTTGAGTTCTGTGGGAAAAATGAGAGAAAAGAGTGAGTTTGAGGGTAACGAGGCTGGAAAAGAATCAAGACTAGTTCAAGGAGGGAAGATGGAGAAAGAAAAGGAGAAAGAAGAGGCTAAAGTTCCAATGTCAACTTCCATAGAGATTCAAATTGAAGAGGAAGTTGTAATGCATGCATCTAATGTAGTTGTTCTTGAAAATTCCATTAATGAGCTTATAGAAGAGGTTGTGAATGATGGTGGACATGGGGAGCACATGATTGATGAGGTGGAGGAGGTGAATAAGACTGTTTTGGAAGTTGTAGAGGAGAATGGGTCACATCCACATGATCTTGTAGTTCATTTGTTCTTGATGTGCAGGTTGTTGATGAAAACATCCATGATGAAAGTTTTATACTGTTTCCACCTATTCAAAAGGAGGTCTTTGAAGATACATGGGTGCCTAAAGCTTTCCTTCTTGACATAAATATCAGCAAGATTCGAGGACGAATCTTTTCTAAAGAAAGAGGGAATGATACGGATCCAATAGGACAAATTTCTAACTATGGTGTGGAGCAAACTTATATCATTCCAATGGATCCAAGAGTAGTTCAAAATCATATTCATATAATCGATATATATTTGGGGCGTGCTTTAATTCATATGGGACAGATTTGGTGCAACACTTGCAATCATAGGCTGAGGGAGCCTAATCAAACCTATGGGCTAAAACTACATAAAGGAAAGCCTAAAGTGAAGATCAAGTAAGGGTTTTGTGAAGATTCAACTTTGTTATGATGGGCTTGCTAGTTTTATTATTTAACTCTCCATTCCTTCTCCTAGATTTCACAAGCTCATCCCACCATATTAGTGCATAATCTGAAAACTCAAGGGCAGCAAGTTTTACCTTTTTATCATCGGAATAGTTTTGACAGTTAAAAACCATCTCCACTTTACGCTCCCACTCTAAATAGGCATCAACATCAGCCTTACCATTGAAGCTTGGAATCTTCATCTTTATGGAGTTCATACTGTTATCTACATATGGTACACGATCATTGAACCTTCTGGCTCGGACAGGGGCTGATTGCCTCATTTTCCTCATCATAGGATGGATCGTGTGTATCATCATCCCTCTGAATGGACTTGCCCTTTGAAGATCTAAGGTTGTCCTCAAGGTTATCCATTCTCGAATTTAGCTTCTGAAAGCTATCCATGAAAGCTTTATATATATCTTTAAGATCAAATGTAGGGTCAGAAGTGTCACCAGTATTATGCCCAGACATTATAGAAAAAAAATTCACAATTCTCTCAACTCACGTGTTTAATTTTCAAGCACTCACTTGGTATCTCAAAAGTGCACTTCAGAATAAGGACTCAATAAGCCAAACTTGTATGATTCAAATAATAAGGAAAGCAAGGAAAGACCTAAGAAGAAAAGATAGGAAACAACACTAGATGCAAACTGACCAAAATGAACAAATAGATTGATTTAGCACACAAAAGTTAAATTTCATGTACTAAGTGTAATTAGATGTTCAACAATGTGCAATTTGTCAAACTAAATGTAAGGAACCAACAGACAGGAAGACACCAAATTGACAAACTAAGAATCAAAAATTGACAAGACGGATGTGCTTAACACGAAGTTTTCCCTAAGCATGCAATCCTAGGTTAACTGATATTAATATTGACTCAACAAAATTAATTCAAAGCAAGCAAACAAAATAGACACTTAAAACAGCAAGTATTAAGTACAACTGTTTTGTGAAAATACTACCCCAAACATGTATTTCGAATTCCAAGCCCAGAAATATGTTCAAGGTATATGAAATATGATTTATATCAGTAGATATCAATCAGGATGAAGTTTGAACAAATGAACCAAAGTGGCAGAAATTCTTTTTTTTTTTCCTTTTTTTTTTCTTCTTGTTTTGATTTTTTTTTTTATGGACAGAAAAGTAAAACACTGGAAATACTATTCTAAGAGTATTAGAATGACAGCATATGAATTAGGGCAGAAAGCATAAACCAAATCACTAAAGATAGTAATTCAGCCTAAACAAGAATTTAGGGTAAAATTTGATTTGAACAACAACCAAACAATGTATTCGGCTCTAATAGGTATCCCAAACCAGATTTCCAAAGTGATATATTCAGCCAATGATGGACAAAATTGAATGCAAAGACGCAAAGGATAGTTAAGAAATTATTACTAAGCCTAGCTCTGATACCAATTGATGCGGAACCCCGGCCTATTAGAGACTGAAACGACACATACCCTAGTAAAAAGAACTTAATTCAGAAAATAATTCCCCAATCTAAAGCACCCTTAATTAACATGCAATTAAGAACACTTATAATGGATTGATTTCAAGAGCAGCAAGAATAAGAAACATACAAGTTAGTATCAAACCTTATTCGTGATGCAATGTCAAGAACCAAGATCTCTCTTAAGCTCTCAAAGAAGAATCGCATAAAGCAATTGTATTGAATAATTGATAATCTGTGTCTACAATAGAAAAATGGATGCTTTATATAGCCTAAATTAAGACCCATGATCTTTGCCACTACCCACAACTATGCATGGACCCATGATCTATGCCACTATCCACTACTAGGTAACCACCCACTACTGTTTAACTACCCACTACCAAATAACTACCCACTACTGATTAACTACCAACTACTAAATGACTACCCACTATAAATACAGAATTTGAATTGTCAATAAGGACACATTTGGCCTAATTGACTTGGAATGGCCAGATTGTTCTTCAACTTCAAAATGAACTTGCAAAGCTTCAACATATTCCTTCATGAATCCTTGAAGTGCTTCCTTCAACCTCTTGGATCTCAGCCTTGTAATTGGTCCTTGAGGCAATGCTAGCTCATCATTTTTGGTGTTGTTGGTCGTGCTTACATCATCCCCTCCCTCTTGAAAAGGATTCGTCCTCGAATCTGTACCAAAATCAAAAGGAGACAAATCAGAAACATTAAAGGTAGCACTTACACCAAACTCACCTGGCAGATCAATTATGTATGCATTGTCATTGATCCGTTTCAGCACTTGATATGGTCCATCCCCTCGTGCATCGAGTTTTGATTTCCTTTGAGTTGGAAACCTTTCCTTTCGCATATGGATCCAAACCCAATCACCTGGTTTGAATACAACTTTCTTGCGACCCTTATTGGCCTGTTTCTCATATATGCTGTTACGCTTCTCAATATGCTCACGCGCTTTCACGTGTATTGATTTAACCATTTCAGCCTTCGCTTTTCCATCTATATTAGACAACTCGTTCAAAGGTAAAGGCATTAAATCTAGTACAGTTAATGGATTAAAACCATACACAACCTCAAAAGGTGAATAACCAGTAGAAGAATGGACTGCTCGATTATAAGCAAATTCAACATATGGCAAACATTCTTCCCAAGTTTTCAAGTTCCTACCCACAATAGCACGAAGCATAGTTCCTAAAGTCCTATTAACAACTTCAGTTTGGCCATCTGTTTGTGGATGACAAGTAGTAGAAAATAAAAGTTTAGTACCCAATTTCCCCCACAAAACACGCCAGAAATGACTAAGGAACTTAGAATCTCTATCAGAAACAATAGTCCTAGGTATACCATGCAAACGGACTACTTCCCTGAAAAACAAATCAGCTATGTTCGTTGCATCATCAGTTTTATGACATGGAATAAAATGTGCCATCTTGCTAAAGCGATCTACAACAACAAACACTGAATCTCTACCTCTTTTTGTCCTAGGTAAACCTATCACAAAATCCATAGATATATCAGTCCAAGGTTCAGTAGGTACAGGCAAAGGAGTATACAACCCATGTGGCAAGGACATAGATTTAGCCTGTTTACATGCAAAGCATTGAGCACAAATTTTCTCTACATATTTTTGCATGTTAGGCCAATAAAAGTGTTCATTCAACATGTCTAAAGTCTTTTGCACACCAAAATGTCCCATTAATCCTCCTGAATGTGATTCTCTAACAAGCGACTCACGCACTGAACAATTAGGTATGCATATTTGTTTCCCCCTAAAAAGAAACCCATCATGCAAATAAAACGTTTTAAATGCCCCATGTTCACAAGCCTTAAATACATCAGAAAAATCAGTATCATTCTCATACATATCTTTCAAATGCTCAAATCCTAACAACTTAGAACTAAGCATGGAAGTCAATGCATAACATCTAGATAATGCATCGGCAATCACATTCTCTTTACCTTGCTTGTATTTAATCACATAAGGAAAGATTTCGAGATATTCAACCCACTTACCATGCCGCTTGTTCAACTTCCCTTGTCCCTTCAAGTGTTTGAGAGACTGATGGTCGGTATGAATCACAAACTCATTAGGCAGCAAGTAGTGTTCCCAAACTTCAAGAGCCCTAATCAGTGCATAGAACTCTTTGTCATAGGTGGAATAGTTCAATTGTGCGCCACCTAACTTCTCACTAAAATATGCTATGGGTCGGCCTTCCTGCATAAGAACAGCACCAATACCAATCCCAGAAGCATCACATTCAATTTCAAAGGTTTTAGAAAAATCAGATAACCTTAAAACAGGAGCGGTAGTAAGTTTTTCTTTCAATGTGTTAAATGCAAGTTCCTGTTCTTTACCCCACTTAAACCCAACAGCCTTTTTAATAATCTCATTTAGAGGTGCAGCAATAGTGCTGAAATCTCTAACAAACCTCCTATAGAAGCTTGCCAATCCATGAAAGGATCTCACCTCATTAGCATTCTTAGGTGTAGGCCATTCTTGGATAGCCTTAACCTTTTCAGTATCTACCTCAACTCCACGTGAACTAATAATAAATCCTAGGAATATGACACTATCAGTACAAAATGTGCATTTCTTAAGATTAGCATACAGTTCATGTTCACGCAACTTCTGTAAAACAAGTTCAACATGCCTAATGTGGTCATCCATGTTTCGGCTATAAATCAATATATCATCAAAATACACAACCACAAACTTACCTAGGTAATCACGCAAAACATGGTTCATCAATCTCATAAATGTGCTAGGTGCATTAGTTAAGCCAAAAGGCATGACTAACCATTCATATAAACCATATTTTGTCTTAAAGGCAGTTTTCCACTCATCACCTAACTTCATCCTAATTTGATGATAACCGCTTTTCAAATCAATTTTTGTAAAGAAAACAGCACCACATAATTCTTCAAGCATATCATCTAATCTAGGAATAGGATGGCGATACTTTACAGTGATTTTGTTGATCGCACGACAATCAACACACATGCGCATTGTTCCATCTTTCTTTGGAACCAACAAAACAGGTACTGCGCATGGACTAAGGCTCTCCCTGATATGTCCCTTAGCTAGCAACTCATCAACTTGCTTTTGCAATTCCTTCGTCTCCTCAGGATTGCTACGGTAAGCTGGACGGTTTGGAATCTGAGCTCCAGGAACAAAATCGATTTGATGTTCTATTCCCCTAATGGGTGGCAACCCAGATGGCACCTCCTAAGGAAATACATCCGCAAACTCCTGCAATAACTTAGAAAAAGAACTAGGCAATTCAACAGTAAGGTTAGTCTCAATCATAAAATTGGAACTAAAACGCAATATAATCAAAGCTCTCTTCCCTAAGTATGCTTTCTTCAGCTCTCTCTCTTTACAATAAAAGGAAGACTTGCTGAATTCTTCACTATTCTCACTCAGCTCTCCTTTTACCTCCACACTCACTAACGTTTTCTCTCCTGCACATCTCTCATTTTTATCCTTTCCCGTGCAGTCACTCTCCTTTGGGCCATTCGAAACTTTCATTTTACTACTGGCCCCTTTTCCCTCATTCTTTTTACTTGTCTCACCTCCCTTACCCAATTTAGCAGATTGTTGTAATTTCACTTGATCTGCATATACATCTTTAGGAGATAATGGTACAAGTATATGTTTTACACCGAGGAACGTAAAAGAAAACCTATTACTATACCCATCATGAATGACACGCCTATCAAATTGCCATGGTCTACCTAACAAAATGTGTCCAGCCTGCATGGGTACAATATCACAAGTAACCTCATCTACATATTTGCCAATAGAAAATGACACTTTACATTGCTTGGTTACCTTGGCCTCGCCGCTATCATTCAACCACTGAAGTCTGTAAGGATTAGGGTGTTTAATAGTTTCTAGTCCTAATTTATCAACTAAAATAGTACTAGCACAATTAACTTGACTACCCGAATCTATTATCATGCTACAGACTTTACCACCAACCAAACAACGAGTGTGAAAGATGTTTTCACGCTGTTCAAGTCCCTCTTCTTTAATAGAAACATTTAAAGTACGCAATATCACTAAGGACTCTCCTTGAACAGGATACTCTTCTATCTCTACATCAGAACAATCTTCTAAAGGTGGTACTTCATCAGAATCAGAATCACTTTCGGAGACTATCTCATCTCCCCTCACTACCATAGCACGTTTATTAGCACACTCATTGGCATAATGCCCACGCCCTTTACATTTAAAGCACTGAATATCTCTAGTTCTATTTGATTTAGGGGCTGATTCATTTTTACCATGAGAGTTGGGTGTTTCTTTGGAAGGTAACATGCCTTTTTGAGTTGAAGACTTTTCAAACCTTTTAGGATCAGGCTTGGTGTTCCATTTGGAACCCCATTTGCTGTTGGAGTTTTGAGCAGCCCTGTTGCTCCCCCATCTATTTCGGCCTCTTTGTCTTTCCACCTTAATTGCAATGTTCACCAAGTCTTCCAAATCAACATATGGTTGCAAATCAACCACATCAGCAATCTCCTTGTTTAGACCACCAAAGAGACGAGCCATAGTCTGGTCTTCCTCCTCCACTATGTTTGCTTTTGATCAGGAGCAACTCCATCTCCTTATGATACTCATCAACAGACTTTGATCCCTGAGTTAATCTTTGCAATTGATGATGGAGATCTCTATGGTAATAAGTAGGCACATATTTCTTCCTCATGATTCGCTTCATCTCATCCCAACTAGCAATGGGTAACTCTCCATTCCTTCTCCTAGATTTCACAAGCTCATCCCACCATATTAGTGCATAATCTGAAAACTCAAGGGCAGCAAGTTTTACCTTTTTATCATCGGAATAGTTTTGACAGTTAAAAACCATCTCCACTTTACGCTCCCACTCTAAATAGGCATCAACATCAGCCTTACCATTGAAGCTTGGAATCTTCATCTTTATGGAGTTCATACTGTTATCTACATATGGTACACGATCATTGAACCTTCTGGCTCGGACAGGGGCTGATTGGCCTCATTTTCCTCATCATAGGATGGATCGTGTGTATCATCATCCCTCTGAATGGACTTGCCCTTTGAAGATCTAAGGTTGTCCTCAAGGTTATCCATTCTCGAATTTAGCTTCTGAAAGCTATCCATGAAAGCTTTATATATATCTTTAAGATCAAATGTAGGGTCAGAAGTGTCACCAGTATTATGCCCAGACATTATAGAAAAAAATTCACAATTCTCTCAACTCACGTGTTTAATTTTCAAGCACTCACTTGGTATCTCAAAAGTGCACTTCAGAATAAGGACTCAATAAGCCAAGCTTGTATGATTCAAATAATAAGGAAAGCAAGGAAAGACCTAAGAAGAAAAGATAGGAAACAACACTAGATGCAAACTGACCAAAATGAACAAATAGATTGATTTAGCACACAAAAGTTAAATTTCATGTACTAAGTGTAATTAGATGTTCAACAATGTGCAATTTGTCAAACTAAATGTAAGGAACCAACAGACAGGAAGACACCAAATTGACAAACTAAGAATCAAAAATTGACAAGACGGATGTGCTTAACACGAAGTTTTCCCTAAGCATGCAATCCTAGGTTAACTGATATTAATATTGACTCAACAAAATTAATTCAAAGCAAGCAAACAAAATAGACACTTAAAACAGCAAGTATTAAGTACAACTGTTTTGTGAAAATACTACCCAAATTTGTCCTAAACCTACCCCAAACATGTATTTCGAATTCCAAGCCCAGAAATATGTTCAAGGTATATGAAATATGATTTATATCAGTAGATATCAATCAGGATGAAGTTTGAACAAATGAACCAAAGTGGCAGAAATTCTTTTTTTTTTTTCCTTTTTTTTTTCTTCTTGTTTTGATTTTTTTTTTTTATGGACAGAAAGTAAAACACTGGAAATACTATTCTAAGAGTATTAGAATGACAGCATATGAATTAGGGCAGAAAGCATAAACCAAATCACTAAAGATAGTAATTCAGCCTAAACAAGAATTTAGGGTAAAATTTGATTTGAACAACAACCAAACAATGTATTCGGCTCTAATAGGTATCCCAAACCAGATTTCCAAAGTGATATATTCAGCCAATGATGGACAAAATTGAATGCAAAGACGCAAAGGATAGTTAAGAAATTATTACTAAGCCTAGCTCTGATACCAATTGATGCGGAACCCCGGCCTATTAGAGACTGAAACGACACATACCCTAGTAAAAAGAACTTAATTCAGAAAATAATTCCCCAATCTAAAGCACCCTTAATTAACATGCAATTAAGAACACTTATAATGGATTGATTTCAAGAGCAGCAAGAATAAGAAACATACAAGTTAGTATCAAACCTTATTCGTGATGCAATGTCAAGAACCAAGATCTCTCTTAAGCTCTCAAAGAAGAATCGCATAAAGCAATTGTATTGAATAATTGATAATCTGTGTCTACAATAGAAAAATGGATGCTTGTTATTAGAATGACAGCATATGAATTAGGGCAGAAAGCATAAACCAAATCACTAAAGATAGTAATTCAGCCTAAACAGAATTTAGGGTTAAAATTTGATTTGAACAACAACCAAACAATGTATTCGGCTCTAATAGTGTATCCCGAAACCAGATTTCCAAGTGAGATATTCAGCCAATGATGCCGACAAAATTGAATGCTACAAAGACGCAAAGGATTAGTTAAAACATTATTACTAAGCCTAGCTCTGATACCATTGATGCGGAACCCCAGCCTATTAGAGACTGAAACGACACATACCCTAGTAAAAAGAACTTAATTCAGAAAATAATTCCCCAATCTAAAGCACCCTTAATTAACATGCAATTAAGAACACTTATAATGGATTGATTTCAAGAGCAGCAAGAATAAGAAAAACATACAAGTTAGTATCAAACCTTATTCGTGATGCAATGTCAAGAACCAAGATCTCTCTTAAGCTCTCAAAGAAGAATCGCATAAAGCAATTGTATTGAATAATTGATAATCTGTGTCTACAATAGAAAAAGATGGATGCTTTATATAGCCTAAATTAAGACCCATGATCTTTGCCACTACCCACAACTATGCATGGACCCATGATCTATTGCCACTATCCACTACTAGGTAACCACCCACTACTGTTTAACTACCCACTACCAAATAACTACCCACTACTGGTTAACTACCAACTACTAAATGAACTACCCACTATAAATACAAATTTGAATTGTCAATAAGGACACATTTGGCCCTAATTGACTTGGAATGGCCAGATTGTTCTTCAACTTCAAAATGAACTTGCAAAAGCTTCAAACATATTCCTTCATGAATCCTTGAAGTGCTTCCTTCAACCTCTTGGATCTCAGCCTTGTAATTGGTCCTTGAGGCAATGCTAGCTCATCATTTTTGGTGTTGTTGGTCGTGCTTACATCATCCCCTCCCTCTTGAAAAGGATTCGTCCTCGAATCTGTACCAAAATCAAAAGGAGACAAATCAGAAACATTAAAGGTAGCACTTACACCAAACTCACCTGGCAGATCAATTAATGTATGCATTGTCATTGATCCGTTTCAGCACTTGATATGGTCCATCCCCTCGTGCATCGAGTTTTGATTTCCTTTGAGTTGGAACCTTTCCTTTCGCATATGGATCCAAACCCAATCACCTGGTTTGAATACAACTTTCTTGCGACCCTTATTGGCCTGTTTCTCATATATGCTGTTACGCTTCTCAATATGCTCACGCGCTTTCACGTGTATTGGATTTAACATTTCAGCCTTCGCTTTTCCATCTAAATTAGACAACTCGTTCAAAGGTAAAGGCATTAAATCTAGTACAGTTAATGGATTAAAACCATACACAACCTCAAAAGGTGAATAACCAGTAGAAGAATGGACTGCTCGATTATAAGCAAATTCAACATATGGCAAACATTCTTCCCAAGTTTTCAAGTTCCTACCCACAATAGCACGAAGCATAGTTCCTAAAGTCCTATTAACAACTTCAGTTTGGCCATCTGTTTGTGGATGACAAGTAGTAGAAAATAAAAGTTTAGTACCCAATTTCCCCCACAAAACACGCCAGAAATGACTAAGGAACTTAGAATCTCTATCAGAAACAATAGTCCTAGGTATACCATGCAAACGGACTACTTCCCTGAAAAACAAATCAGCTATGTTCGTTGCATCATCAGTTTTATGACATGGAATAAAATGTGCCATCTTGCTTAAAGCGATCTACAACAACAAACACTGAATCTCTACCTCTTTTTGTCCTAGGTAAACCTATCACAAAATCCATAGATATATCAGTCCAAGGTTCAGTAGGTACAGGCAAAGGAGTATACAACCCATGTGGCAAGGACTTAGATTTAGCCTGTTTACATGCAAAGCATTGAGCACAAATTTTCTCTACATATTTTCGCATGTTAGGCCAATAAAAGTGTTCATTCAACATGTCTAAAGTCTTTTGCACACCAAAATGTCCCATTAATCCTCCTGAATGTGATTCTCTAACAAGCAACTCACGCACTGAACAATTAGGTATGCATATTTGTTTCCCCCTAAAAAGAAACCCATCATGCAAATAAAACGTTTTAAATGCCCCATGTTCACATGCCTTAAATACATCAGAAAAATCAGTATCATTCTCATACATATCTTTCAAATGCTCAAATCCTAACAACTTAGAACTAAGCATGGAAGTCAATGCATAACGTCTAGATAATGCATCGGCAATCACATTCTCTTTACCTTGCTTGTATTTAATCACATAAGGAAAGATTTCGAGATATTCAACCCACTTACCATGCCGCTTGTTCAACTTCCCTTGTCCCTTCAAGTGTTTGAGAGACTGATGGTCGGTATGAATCACAAACTCATTAGGCAGCAAGTAGTGTTCCCAAACTTCAAGAGCCCTAATCAGTGCATAGAACTCTTTGTCATAGGTGGAATAGTTCAATTGTGCGCCACCTAACTTCTCACTAAAATATGCTATGGGTCGGCCTTCCTGCATAAGAACAGCACCAATACCAATCCCAGAAGCATCACATTCAATTTCAAAGGTTTTAGAAAAATCAGATAACCTTAAAACAGGAGCGGTAGTAAGTTTTTCTTTCAATGTGTTAAATGCAAGTTCCTGTTCTTTACCCCACTTAAACCCAACAGCCTTTTTAATAATCTCATTTAGAGGTGCAGCAATAGTGCTGAAATCTCTAACAAACCTCCTATAGAAGCTTGCCAATCCATGAAAGGATCTCACCTCATTAGCATTCTTAGGTGTAGGCCATTCTTGGATAGCCTTAACCTTTTCAGTATCTACCTCAACTCCACGTGAACTAATAATAAATCCTAGGAATATGACACTATCAGTACAAAATGTGCATTTCTTAAGATTAGCATACAGTTCATGTTCACGCAACTTCTGTAAAACAAGTTCAACATGCCTAATGTGGTCATCCATGTTTCGGCTATAAATCAATATATCATCAAAATACACAACCACAAACTTACCTAGGTAATCACGCAAAACATGGTTCATCAATCTCATAAATGTGCTAGGTGCATTAGTTAAGCCAAAAGGCATGACTAACCATTCATATAAACCATATTTTGTCTTAAAGGCAGTTTTCCACTCATCACCTAACTTCATCCTAATTTGATGATAACCGCTTTTCAAATCAATTTTTTGTAAAGAAAACAGCACCACATAATTCTTCAAGCATATCATCTAATCTAAGAATAGGATGGCGATACTTTACAGTGATTTTGTTGATCGCACGACAATCAACACACATGCGCATTGTTCCATCTTTCTTTGGAACCAACAAAACAGGTACTGCGCATGGACTAAGGCTCTCCCTGATATGTCCCTTAGCTAGCAACTCATCAACTTGCTTTTGCAATTCCTTCGTCTCCTCAGGATTGCTACGGTAAGCTGGACGGTTTGGAATCTGAGCTCCAGGAACAAAATCGATTTGATGTTCTATTCCCCTAATGGGTGGCAACCCAGATGGCACCTCCTAAGGAAATACATCCGCAAACTCCTGCAATAACTTAGAAAAAGAACTAGGCAATTCAACAGTAAGGTTAGTCTCAATCATAAAATTGGAACTAAAACGCAATATAATCAAAGCTCTCTTCCCTAAGTATGCTTTCTTCAGCTCTCTCTCTTTACAATAAAAGGAAGACTTGCTGAATTCTTCACTATTCTCACTCAGCTCTCCTTTTACCTCCACACTCACTAACGTTTTCTCTCCTGCACATCTCTCATTTTTATCCTTTCCCGTGCAGTCACTCTCCTTTGGGCCATTCGAAACTTTCATTTTACTACTGGCCCCTTTTCCCTCATTCTTTTTACTTGTCTCACCTCCCTTACCCAATTTAGCAGATTGTTGTAATTTCACTTGATCTGCATATACATCTTTAGGAGATAATGGTACAAGTATATGTTTTACACCGAGGAACGTAAAAGAAAACCTATTACTATACCCATCATGAATGACACGCCTATCAAATTGCCATGGTCTACCTAACAAAATGTGTCCAGCCTGCATGGGTACAATATCACAAGTAACCTCATCTACATATTTGCCAATAGAAAATGACACTTTACATTGCTTGGTTACCTTGGCCTCGCCGCTATCATTCAACCACTGAAGTCTGTAAGGATTAGGGTGTTTAATAGTTTCTAGTCCTAATTTATCAACTAAAATAGTACTAGCACAATTAACTTGACTACCCGAATCTATTATCATGCTACAGACTTTACCACCAACCAAACAACGAGTGTGAAAGATGTTTTCACGCTGTTCAAGTCCCTCTTCTTTAATAGAAACATTTAAAGTACGCAATATCACTAAGGACTCTCCTTGAACAGGATACTCTTCTATCTCTACATCAGAACAATCTTCTAAAGGTGGTACTTCATCAGAATCAGAATCACTTTCGGAGACTATCTCATCTCCCCTCACTACCATAGCACGTTTATTAGCACACTCATTGGCATAATGCCCACGCCCTTTACATTTAAAGCACTGAATATCTCTAGTTCTATTTGATTTAGGGGCTGATTCATTTTTACCATGAGAGTTGGGTGTTTCTTTGGAAGGTAACATGCCTTTTTGAGTTGAAGACTTTTCAAACCTTTTAGGATCAGGCTTGGTGTTCCATTTGGAACCCCATTTGCTGTTGGAGTTTTGAGCAGCCCTGTTGCTCCCCCATCTATTTCGGCCTCTTTGTCTTTCCACCTTAATTGCAATGTTCACCAAGTCTTCCAAATCAACATATGGTTGCAAATCAACCACATCAGCAATCTCCTTGTTTAGACCACCAAAGAGACGAGCCATAGTCTGGTCTTCCTCCTCCACTATGTTTGCTTTGATCAGGAGCAACTCCATCTCCTTATGATACTCATCAACAGACTTTGATCCCTGAGTTAATCTTTGCAATTGATGATGGAGATCTCTATGGTAATAAGTAGGCACATATTTCTTCCTCATGATTCGCTTCATCTCATCCCAACTAGCAATGGGTAACTCTCCATTCCTTCTCCTAGATTTCACAAGCTCATCCCACCATATTAGTGCATAATCTGAAAACTCAAGGGCAGCAAGTTTTACCTTTTTATCATCGGAATAGTTTTGACAGTTAAAAACCATCTCCACTTTACGCTCCCACTCTAAATAGGCATCAACATCAGCCTTACCATTGAAGCTTGGAATCTTCATCTTTATGGAGTTCATACTGTTATCTACATATGGTACACGATCATTGAACCTTCTGGCTCGGACAGGGGCTGATTGCCTCATTTTCCTCATCATAGGATGGATCGTGTGTATCATCATCCCTCTGAATGGACTTGCCCTTTGAAGATCTAAGGTTGTCCTCAAGGTTATCCATTCTCAAATTTAGCTTCTGAAAGCTATCCATGAAAGCTTTATATATATCTTTAAGATCAAATGTAGGGTCAGAAGTGTCACCAGTATTATGCCCAGACATTATAGAAAAAAAATTCACAATTCTCTCAACTCACGTGTTTAATTTTCAAGAACTCACTTGGTATCTCAAAAGTGCACTTCAGAATAAGGACTCAATAAGCCAAGCTTGTATGATTCAAATAATAAGGAAAGCAAGGAAAGACCTAAGAAGAAAAGATAGGAAACAACACTAGATGCAAACTGACCAAAATGAACAAATAGATTGATTTAGCACACAAAAGTTAAATTTCATGTACTAAGTGTAATTAGATGTTCAACAATGTGCAATTTGTCAAACTAAATGTAAGGAACCAACAGACAGGAAGACACCAAATTGACAAACTAAGAATCAAAAATTGACAAGACGGATGTGCTTAACACGAAGTTTTCCCTAAGCATGCGACCTAGGTTAACTGATATTAATATTGACTCAACAAAATTAATTCAAAGCAAGCAAACAAAATAGACACTTAAAACAGCAAGTATTAAGTACAACTGTTTTGTGAAAATACTACCCAAATTTGTCCTAAACCTACCCCAAACATGTATTTCGAATTCCAAGCCCAGAAATATGTTCAAGGTATATGAAATATGATTTATATCAGTAGATATCAATCAGGATGAAGTTTGAACAAATGAACCAAAGTGGCAGAAATTCTTTTTTTTTTTCCTTTTTTTTTTCTTCTTGTTTTGATTTTTTTTTTTTTATGGACAGAAAAGTAAAACACTGGAAATACTATTCTAAGAGTATTAGAATGACAGCATATGAATTAGGGCAGAAAGCATAAACCAAATCACTAAAGATAGTAATTCAGCCTAAACAAGAATTTAGGGTAAAATTTGATTTGAACAACAACCAAACAATGTATTCGGCTCTAATAGGTATCCCAAACCAGATTTCCAAAGTGATATATTCAGCCAATGATGGACAAAATTGAATGCAAAGACGCAAAGGATAGTTAAGAAATTATTACTAAGCCTAGCTCTGATACCAATTGATGCGGAACCCCGGCCTATTAGAGACTGAAACGACACATACCCTAGTAAAAAGAACTTAATTCAGAAAATAATTCCCCAATCTAAAGCACCCTTAATTAACATGCAATTAAGAACACTTATAATGGATTGATTTCAAGAGCAGCAAGAATAAGAAACATACAAGTTAGTATCAAACCTTATTCGTGATGCAATGTCAAGAACCAAGATCTCTCTTAAGCTCTCAAAGAAGAATCGCATAAAGCAATTGTATTGAATAATTGATAATCTGTGTCTACAATAGAAAAATGGATGCATGGACCCATGATAGTGTAATACCCGGCTAGAGTCTGGCATCGGAATTCTACTGTCCGGTGGAATCCGAGATGTCGGAATCCTCTAGAAGGGTAATAGATTTTTTTTTATAAAGAGTTTTGGTATGTGTTAATGTTTTAAGTGTAAGAGGAAATGAGTTTTTGAAAGAAAAGAACCAAGGAAGAAATGCCAGGTTCGGCCGCCGAAAGTGAGATTCGGCCGCCGAACATGCATGAGTTTGGAATCACGTTAGGCCGCCGAAGGTGGTCTGGCCAGCCACCTATAAAAGGCCATAGGTCGGTGAATGGATAAGATTTTCTTTCCATTTCCACGGACAGAGGTGAGACCATGATCTTTCTTGGGTGATCTTCATGTTTTCTTCACATCTTTCAACGTTTTGATAAGTTTTTATGTTGTTTTGAAGTTTTTCAGCTAAAAACCAAAGTTTTGAAGCTTGGAGACTTTGAGAGAGAGTTGCTCCATATCTCCACGTTAGGGTCACCTATCCTCTAAATCTCCAAGAGGTAATTGTAGATCCTTAACTTCTTTTCATGATTTATGAAGGTTCGATGGAGTTTTATGGGTAGAGATGCATGATTAGGTTAAGGAGAGTTTTTGGTTGATTTTTGATGAAAGCATGTTTATGTGTTGAGTTGTGATGTTTGTTGGGGTTTTAAGGTAGTTTTGGACCCCTTTGTGCATATACTTGAGTATATGTGTGTTGTGGAGTTGTGGTTTGCATGTATGAGAAGTTTGGAGGAAGTTTTGCTTGAGGCAGAGCAGGGTTTTGCCTTACTAGAGAATCCAGTTTCGGCCGCCGAAGGAAGGATCTCGCCCCTGAAAGTTTGGACTTTCGACTCTGGAGGGAGTTTCTGCCGTCGAAGGTTGGGGACTTTCGTCTCTGGAAAGGACTTTCGGCAGCCGAAGGTTGGGGACTTTCGTCTCTGGAAAGGACTTTCGGCAGCCGAAGGTGCCGTCGAAAATGCCTGAGTTTCGGCTCTTGAGGGAATTTCAGCCGCTGAACCTGCCGCCGAAAGTGCCCTGTTCAGCCTTCTTTTGCATGTTTTCCTTGATTGTTTTAGGATGTTTTAGGGGGGTTTTTGGGGAGTTTTATAGAGTTGTTCTTGAGTTAGTTTGGTCCCTCATTTGAGTCTACATGTGTAGGAACGGACCAGAGGAACCGAAGAGATCTGCAGTGAGCACTGCTTCAGAGTTTTCAAAGTCAGTTCAGAGTTAGCCAGAGGTAAGTGGAACTAAACTTAATCTTTTTAATTGAGAAATCAAATGCTTTTAGCATGTTTCATGCATCATGATTATGCAATAGGTTGATTGCATTAGAATTCACTAATATGTGCATTGCATTATTTATTGTTCTTGCGGACGGACATAGTTTGGATTCATTAGCCCTCCCATCAAGTCCTGAGGAGCCCCATCGAGGGCCGAGCACATCAAGACCTGAGGAGCTCCTTCGCGGGCCGAGCACAGTTTGAGGGAGTTTTGTTTCCGTCCGTCCGATATGTGATTACCTGTGATGTGATGCATTTCATGAGAGCATGTTTATTAACATGTTTTATTGTTCTACTCACCGGGCAAGTGTTGCACCAAACCTGTCCCATATGAGTTGAAGCACGCCCCAAATATATATGGATCATATGAATATGATTTTGAACTCCTTTTAGATCCATTTGAATGACATAAGTTTGCTCCACACCATTGTTAGAAATTTGCCCTATTGAATTCGTATCATTCTCTCCTTCTTTAGAAAAGATTCGTCCTCGAACCTTGCTGATATTTATATCAAAAAGGGAAGCTTTAGGAACCCATGTATCTTCAAAGACCTCCTTTTGAATAGGTGGAAATAGTATAAAACTTTCATCATGGATGTTTTCATCAACAACCTGCACATCAAGAACAAATGAACTAGGCATAAAAATATTAGTCATCGAAAGATCTTGGGGATGTGATCCATTCTCCTCTACAACTTCCAAAACAGTCTCATTCACCTCCTCCACCTCATCAATCACGTGCTCCCCATGTCCCTCATCACTCACAACCTCTTCTATAAGTTCATTGATGGAATTCTCAGCAACAACTACAATAGATTCATGCATAACAACTTCCTCTTCAATTTCAATCTCTATGGATGTTGAGATTGGAACTTTAGCCTCTTCTTTCTCCTTTTCTTTCTTCAGCTTCTCTCCTTGAACTAGTCTTGATTCTTTCCCAGCCTCTTTACCCTCAAACTCATTCTTTTCTCTCATCTTTTCCGCAGAATTCAAGCTCTCACTCCCATTTGTGGCCAAGGCCAAAGCCTCCCTCTCCCTCTCCAGCATCTTTATTTGATCAACATATACCTCTTGAGGTGATAAAGCAGCGAGTATAACCTTCTGTCCTTCATGAGTGAAGGAGTACTTGTTATTGAACCCATCATGTTGCACCTTTTTATCATGTTGCCACGGTCTACCCAACAACATATGGCTTGCCTGCATAGGTACCACATCACATAAGATCTCATCCTTGTACCTACCAATAGAAAATGGTATAACCACCTGGCGTGTAACCCTAACCTCACCACAATCATTCAACCATTGCAATCTGTATGGCTTAGGGTGTACAATAGAAGCCAAGCCAAATTTCTCTACTATATACACACTAGCCACATTTGTGCAACTACCTCCATCAATAATGAGAGTACACATTTTTCCATTAACCAAACACCTAGTGTGAAATATGTTTTCCCGTTGTTCTAGGCTTTCTTTCTTAACCTGCATATTCAGAGCACGCCTAGCAACAAGCATCTCGCAATGTGCAGCAAGCAACGCATTATTAACTAACACATCCGAATCATCACAGTCATTATTGCAATTAGGAGTTTTTTGAGGTATTCTTGTAGAAGTGGAAGCTTGTGAGACATTCAAACTCTCCATAGTTTCAGTCAACCTCTCAAGAGTTTTATTGAGCCTTTGTAACTCTCCACTGACTGACTTCTTAAAGAGCTTATAATCGTTACCCATATTTGATTTACTTCCATCAGTACGACCCACCACATTCTTGTCTTTACTCATCCTACCTTAAATCAACAAAGAACAAAAAGAACTAGCAAATATTGTGTTAAAAAAAGAAAGTACTCAAGTGTTTGCACTCTTACCATTCTTTTGCTGATTCTTCAATTGCACTTTAGAAACTAAGGTCAACCAACCAACCATAAGGTGCATTTAATGAAACAAAGAAGAAAACCTAAGGAAAGAAGGAAGCGCGCAAAAAAACTAGAAAGAAGACACTGACAATTTGGGAAGTAACACACGAACTAGGCTTTGTGCTACTTGAAAAATATCACCTAGAGTATAGACCTAAGCAAACAATACTCCAGCAATGTCAAGGAAGCAAAAGCAATCTTAAACCAAAAACGAAACTTTGAATTCAAATAAAAACGAATCTGGACAAAAGTTTGGATTTAATTCGCTTCAACGCAAATTAAATACGGATCTATTTAAATCTACCCAAAAAGGAAAGTATCAAAACCCCACAAATAGAATCAGAAAAGAAAAATGTAAATTTCACTCACCAGAAACATGGACGAAAATTCTGGTGTTAAAAGAAGGGTTTGACATCAAATCAATTTAGATGCAATTGCCCTAAATGTGCACTTTAGGAAATAGGCAGAATTTCTTTCATCTCCTAATCTGGATTCAACCCAATTCAAAATTCAAAATTCAAATTGATTCCCATAAATTACAGCAATCAATTGAGATAGGTAAGGAAATATGGATGAAAAAAGGAAGCATATCACAATTTCGGCCAGATCAAGATAAATATGGCAAAGGCGAATTTTTTGTTTGTTTTTCTTTTTGTTTTTTTTTTTTTTGGATTTCGATTTTTTTTTCCAAAAGAGATTATGTGATAATTTATCAAGAAGACGCAGTCATGGATACAGAAGTTTTCACCGAAATCAACAAGAAAGACAAGGAAAACTCAAAAACCCTAGATCCTAAGATAAATCAGAATTTACCTCACTTTGGCTCTGATACCAACTGATGCGGAACCCTATGGCATAAGCCTCAAACCCACACGCACAAGTAGATATGGAATCCAAAAATTTGATAAACCCACCTCCTATGGCACCCCACACTTAGAGAAGCTGAAACACCAATGATCGAAGGATTTAGATGAGAATGTGACAAACGCCACAACGAATAGTTGAAAAGTTAGCCAAGATTCCTGGTGCAATTGATGAAAGCAAATCCTCACTCTCACTCAAAGCAATACATGCCAAAGGCATGAAAGAAATTCTGAAAAGTTTGATTAAAAGCTGCCTCTTACAATTGTTTCTTCCCTTTGTAAGAGTTTTAGCCCATAGGTTTGATTAGGCTCCCTAAGCCTATGATTACAAGTGTTGCACCAAACCTGTCCCATATGAGTTGAAGCACACCCCAAATATATATGGATCATATGAATATGATTTTGAACTCCTTTTAGATCCATTTGAATTACATAAGTTTGCTCCACACCATTGTTAGAAATTTGCCCTATTGAATTCGCATCAGAAGGGGTAAAATCATGTTTTCATAAAATGTTTTAATATATTTTATGGTTTTAAGCAAGAAAGAAAATGAGTTTTTGCATGAAAATAACCTTGGAGGAAGATTCAGGTTCAGCTGCCGAACCTCAAGTTCGGCCGCCAAACATGCATGCGCTTCGGGAGTGCTTTAGGCCCCCGAAGGCATAAGTGAGGGAAGTCCAGGTTCGGCCGCCGAACCTTATATTTGGCCGCCAAACATGGCATGCATGCGGAGGCACGTTAGGCCCCCGAAAGTGGCCTGGCCAGCCACCTATAAAGGGGTCCCCATGTCCGAACGGGCGAGCTTTTCTCCCCATTTTCGGCCAAGGTGAGTCTTCGCCGCCCTCATGCCGATCTTGAGTTCTTCCTTCAAATCTTTCATGATTTTTATGAGTTTTCACCTTTGTTTTGAAGATTTTTGAGCATAGAGCAAGTTTTGAAGCTTGGAGACCAAAGGAGTTAGATCTCCCCCATCTCCGAGTTGGATCGCTTCTCTTCTCGATCTTCAAGAGGTAAGGGTAGATCCCTACCTCATCTTATGTTTTAAACGAGTTTTATGAAGGTTTATGGGGTAGAAATTCATGCTTAGGTTTGTATTGAGTTTATAGGTGTATGTTGTGTTTATGAACAATGTGAGTTGTATAAGTGTGTTTGATGTGTTGTAGTTGGGGTTTAGGATAGTTTGAAGCCCCTAGGAGCTTATGTATGTGCGTATGCATGCTTTGGAAGTGTTATGGTTGAGTTGTGAAGTTTGGGAGGCGTTTGTGCATGTGGAGGCTGAGTTCTGCCACTTTGGAAGAACTCAGGTTCGGCAGCCGAAGGCTCTTTCGGCCGCCGAACCTGCCTGTGGTAGCATGTATCAGCTGCCGAACCCTGCCCCCGAAAGTGGACTTTCGGCTCTGGAAGGTGCCGCCGAACATGCATGAGTTTCGTCTCTGGAGAGAACTTTCGTCCGCCGAAAGTACTGCCGAAGGTGCATGACTTTCGGCTCTGGAGGGACTTTCGGCCGCCGAACCTGCCGCCGAAAGTGCCCTGTTCAGCCTTCATTTGCATGATTTATGTGATTGTTTTAAGGTATTTTAGGGGGTTTTTGGGGAGTATTTTAGAGTCATGTTCTTGTATGTTAGGTCCCTCACTTGAGTCCACCTGTGTAGGTTTGGACCTGAGGAACCGATGACCCCAGCAGTGAGATAGCTGCTTTCGAGTCTGGTCAGAGCTAGCCAGAGGTGAGTAGAACATAACTCTTTTTATACTAAAGAAATCAAATGTTTTAAGCATGTTCATGCATCATAATATGTAATAGGTTGGTTGCATTAGAATTCACGAATATGTTGCATTGCATAATATGATGATGATGTGGATGAGTATTAGATGATCCTTTAGTCCTCGTATGATATGATGTTATATGGTACTGTATGGAAGTCCAGGTCGAGGCCCATTCTACGCCTCTGGCACTATGTTAAGAGAAAGACCAGGTCGAGGCCCATTCTACGCCCCTGGCACTATTGGATATGTTGAGGACTATTGGTGACAAGACCATCCTTGATTGTGATTTGTTTGTGATGTGACACATTCCATGAGATCATGAGTTTTAAATTAAAAGTTTTATTATTCTGCTCACTGGGCTCTAGTAGCTCACCCCATTCCCCTAATTCCCCAGGTATGCAGGTACGGGATAGACCAGGAGGTCAGCTAGAGTAAAGTGATGTCTTGTAATAGCTAGTGGTGGACATGATAAATATTGTAATGTAATGTATCAAATAGTTATGAAATGTTAATGATTGTATTGAGGATAGAATTGTGCTTGACTCTAGTATGTTAGTTAATCCCTTTATACATGGTCTTTAATAATCTTTTATCATTGTTATGTAAACCAAACTTAAGTTATGATATGTTACCCCATTGGAGCAATTGTCGAGGACTCCAGTGTGGGGTTGATGTTTATGTTTATGAATAGTGCATGCACAAGTTGAGTTTGGTGAATGAATGAAAAGAAAAGTTCAAAATTTTTATGTATGTGTTGATCATGTATGGGATTAAACAGGTTTATAGGTTGAATGTTTGGCTTGCTACGGGTCCCGGCGGCCTTAAGCTGATCTGGATCCTAGCGCAGGTAGCGGTCCGGTTTCCGGGTCGTTACACCATGTATCCACCCTCACCTTTTCATCCAAGTACAGCATACCCTGATCCAAGAGATACAGCACCTTCTTCTCCACCACCAGAACCAGTAGCCCCTGTTGTCCAAGCACCTCAACCTAGCTCATCTGGGGGAAGTAAAGTGAAAATGACAGAGTATCTGAAGTTGGATGCTCCCAAATTCAACACGGGAGATGATCCATTTGAGTACCTCAGATTAGTTAAGATGATAACCGATGAGTTAGGAGTTGATGATAGCAGAGCTATTGAGATGGCGGGATTCACACTGAAATGCAAGAAAGCTCTAGAGTGGTTCAAGAATTATGTGGACCCCAGGTTAGACAGCATGTCATGGGAAGAGTTCGCCAATGAATTTGCTGGGTGGGCTTTTCCTGACAGTTCTAGAAAGATGAAAGTGATAGAATTTGAACAGTTGAGGCAGATTGAAGAGATGAGTGTTGATGAATACACAGATAAGTTCCTGGAATTGCTTCAGTATGTGGGTCAGGCTTATGACACTGACCAGAAGAAGGCAAGGAGATATACTATGAGACTTCATCCCAGGTATTCCTCCTTGATTCTTCCAGCAGAGAAAGAGAGTTTCCACTCTATAGTGGATGCGGCCGGGAAGATGGAGGCAAGTGTCATCATTCAGGGAATAGTAAAACAGCAAGTGGCACAGCCTTCGGGTTCTAAGACCCCTAGTGCAGCAGCTTCTGGCAGCAAGAAAGGAGAAAAGTTTAAGTCCAAGAAGGGCAAGTTCTGGAATAAGATCAAGTCTAGTCTGGGAATGGGTAGTGGCTCAAGCTCTGGCACAGGCAGCTCAGTTTGTATGAGATGTGGGAGGCAGCATAGAGGAGTTTGTCGGTTGGGATCTACAGCCTGCTTTAAGTGTGGGCAGGAGGGACATTTTGCACGGGAGTGTCCTGGAGGAGCCTTTATGGCACCATCCCAGCAGATGACCTCAGCTAGTGTGGCTCAGCCAGTAGCGCCAGCCATGACTCAGAGCAGTGGCAGAGGCAGAGGGAGAGGGTCAGCCTCTTCTTCAGCAGCAGGTTCCCGAGGTGAAGGTCTGGTAGCCCCGGCACGGATCTTCACTGTGACTCAGGAGGAGGCAAACACGTCGAACACAGTGGTGTCAGGTAATCTCATCATTGGGTGTTCTGAGGTGTATGCTTTGATGGACCCCGGTGCTTCTCACTCTTTTATTGCTTCGAGAGCCGTGGAGAGATTGGGTCTGATAGTCTCTGGGTTAGAGTGTCCTCTCTGGGTCAATGGACCCAAATGTGACCCATCAGTGGCAGAGTTAGTCTGTCGTTTCAGTCCAGTGGTCATAGAGGGTAGATGCCTTCCAGCTGACCTGGTGGTTCTAGATTTGACGGATTTTGATGTCATTATAGGGATGGATTGACTATCTACACATGGAGCTACGTTGGACTGTAGAGACAAGGTAGTCAGTCTCAGAGATCAGGATGGGTCAGAGTGTCTCTTCAGAGGAGACATGAGGGGTACACCTAAAGGTTTGATCTCAGCCCTTCAGGCTCGTAGGTTGCATAGGAGGGGTTGTCAGGGGTTTCTAGCTCATGTAAGAGAGCTAGATAATCAGGTTAGGGAACCAGCCACAGTACCAGTAGTCAGAAAATTTCCAAACGTCTTCCCGGACGAACTTCTAGGACTACCACCTGATAGGGAGATAGAGTTTGAAATAGGATTGCTGCCTGGTACCAGACCTATCTCTATCCCTCCCAGCAGGATGGCGCCAGCAGAGTTAAAAGAGCTGAAAGAGTAGTTGCAGGAGTTGGTAGATAAGGGTTTCATCCGCCCTAGTACCTCACCTTGGGGTGCTCCAGTGCTGTTTGTCAGAAAGAAGGATGGATCCTTTAGACTTTGTATCGACTACAGGCAGTTGAACAAGGTCACTACCAAGAACAAGTATCCCCTACCTAGGATCGACGATCTATTTGACCAGCTAGCTGGAGCAGGTTGTTTTTCTAAAATAGATCTGAGATCCGGGTATCATCAGCTGAGAGTTCGAGAGGCAGATGTGCCAAAGACGGCTTTCAGGACCAGATCTGGGCATTATGGGTTCTTAGTAATGCCGTTCGGGTTGACTAATGCCCCTGCAGCATTCATAGACCTCATGAATCGAGTTTTTAGTCAGTATCTTGATCACTTTGTTATTGTCTTCATCGATGATATCTTACTGTATTCCAGAGATGCAGAGGAGCATGACCATCATCTGAGGACAGTTCTGCAGACTCTAAGAGAGCATGGCTTGTATGCCAAGTTCTCTAAGTGTAAGTTTTGGTTGAGGAGCATTTCATTCTTGGGGCATGTAGTATCAGCAGAAGGTATTGAGGTAGACCCCAAGAAGATAGAGGCTGTAGCTAACTGGCCCAGACCCACCACAGTGACAGAGATTAAGAGCTTTTTGGGTTTGGCATGTTACTACAGGAGGTTCGTCCAGGACTTCTCAAAGATTGCCGCTCCTATGACCAAACTGACCAAGAAGAATCAGAGGTTCGTGTGGTCGGACCAGTGTGAAAAGAGCTTTGAAGAGCTAAAAAGAAGATTAACATCAGCACCGGTGTTTGCTCTGTCCGTCAGTAATGAGGACTTTACAGTGTTCTGTGATGCATCCCGAGTGGGACTAGGTTGTGTTTTGATGCAGAACGACAGAGTGATTGCTTATGCTTCTAGACAGCTGAAGAAGCATGAGTTGAATTACCCCACACATGACCTAGAGATGGCGGCAGTTATCTTTGCACTCAAGATGTGGAGGCATTATCTTTATGGGGTTAAATGCGAGATCTTCACAGATCATAAGAGTTTATAGTACATCTTGAGTCAGAAAGAGCTGAATTTGAGACAGAGAAGATGGGTAGAACTGCTCAGTGACTATGATTGCAAGATCCAGTATCATCCGGGTAAGGCGAATGTGGTCGCAGACGCCCTAAGCCGAAAATCACTTGGCAGTTTTTCCCAAATAGCAGCAGAGAGAAGACTAGTGGTGATGGAGTTTTATAGGCTCATCGATGAAGGGTTACAGCTAGAGTTGTCTGGTACGGGTGCGTTGATAGCACAGATGAGAGTGACACCCATGTTTCTGGAGCAGGTAGCTCAGAAACAGCATGAGGACCCTGAGTTAGTGAAAATTGCCAGGATTGTTCAATCAGGCAACAGTGCAGAGTTCAGATTTGACAGGAAAGGAATCCTTCGCTATGGGAACCGACTATGTGTACCAGATGACATAAGTCTGAAAGGAGACATTATGAGGGAAGCTCATAATGCAAGGTACAGTGTTCACCCTAGAGCCACTAAGATGTATCAGGATCTAAAGAGAGTGTTTTGGTGGCCAGCTATGAAGAAAGAAGTGGCACAGTTTGTGTCCGCCTGTGAGGTTTGCCAGAGGGTGAATCTGCAACATCAGAAGCCGGCTGGAATGCTTAACCCACTGCCGATTCCAGAGTGGAAATGGGAGAATATAGTGATGGATTTTGTGGTGGGGTTACCGACAGTGTCCAACAGAATAGACTCCATATGGGTGATCGTGGACAGACTGACTAAATCTGCTCATTTCATCCCTGTTAGGAGCAATTACTCTGTGGATAAGTTGGCACAGGTTTATGTGGAAGAGATAGTAAGGTTGCACGGGGTTCCAGTGTCTATAGTGTCAGATAGAGGACCTCAGTTCACCTCTAGATTTTGGCGGAGTCTGCAGAGTGCTATGGGCACAAGGTTGGATTTTAGCACTGCTTTCCATCCACAGACTAACGGACAGTCAGAGAGGACCATCCAGACCATAGAGGATATGCTCAGAATGTGTGTTAGATTTTGGCGGTTCTTGGAGGCAGCATCTACCTCTGGTGGAGTTTGCCTATAATAACAGCCATCATGCTAGCATCGGGATGGCTCCTTACGAAGCTTTGTATGGAAGGAAGTGCAGATCACCTGTTTGCTGGGAAGAAGTGGGAGAGAAGGCTCTTGCAGGGCCTGAATTAGTAGAGATCACCAGCAGGTTGGTGCCCATTATCAGAGAGAGAATCAGAACTGCTGTAAGCAAACAGAAAAGTTATGCAGATATCCGCAGGAAGCAGATAGAGTTTCAGGAGGGTGATATGGTATTGCTGAAGGTGTCTCCAATGAAGGGAGTGGTTCGTTTTGGGAAGAAGGGTAAGCTGGCTCCACGATACATTGGACCCTTTGAGATCTTGCAGAAGATTGGAAATGTGTCGTATAAGCTGGATTTACCTGCTTCTATGGAGAGGATCCATCCGGTATTCCATGTTTCTATGCTACGGACAGAGGTCGGTGAATGGATGAGATTTTCTTTCCATTTCCACGGACAGAGGTGAGACCATGATCTTTCTTGGGTGATCTTCATGTTTTCTTCACATCTTTCAACGTTTTGATAAGTTTTTATGTTGTTTTGAAGTTTTTCAGCTAAAAACAAAAGTTTTGAAGCTTGGAGACTTTGAGAGAGAGTTGCTCCATATCTCCACGTTAGGATCACCTATCCTCTAGATCTCTAAGAGGTAAGTGTAGATCCTTAACTTCTTTTCATGATTTATGAAGGTTCTATGGAGTTTTATGGGTAGAGATGCATGATTAGGTTAAGGACTTTAGGAACTATGCTTCGTGCTATTGTGGGGGAAATTGGGTACTAAACTTTTATTTTCTACTACTTGTCATCCACAAACAGATGGCCAAACTGAAGTTATTAATAGGAATTTAGGAACTATGCTTCGTGCTATTGTGGGTAGGAACTTGAAAACTTGGGAAGAATGTTTGCCATATGTTGAATTTGCTTATAATCGAGCAGTCCATTCTTCTACTGGTTATTCACCTTTTGAGGTTGTGTATGGTTTTAATCCATTAACTGTATTAGATTTAATGCCTTTACCTTTGAACGAGTTGTCTAATTTAGATGGAAAAGCGAAGGCTGAAATGGGTTTGGATCCATATGCGAAAGGAAAGGTTTCCAACTCAAAGGAAATCAAGTGCTGAAACGGATCAATGACAATGCATACATAATTGATCTGCCAGGTGAGTTTGGTGTAAGTGCTACCTTTAATGTTTCTGATTTGTCTCCTTTTGATTTTGGTACAAATTCGAGGATGAATCCTTTTCAAGAGGGAGGGGATGATGTAAGCACGACCAACAACACTAAAAATGATGAGCTAGCATTGCCTCAAGGACCAATTACAAGGTTGACATCCAAGAGGTTGAAGGAAGCACTTCAAGGATTCATGAAGGAATATGTTGAAGCTTTGCAAGTTCATTTTGAAGTTGAAGAACAATCTGGCCATTCCAAGTCAATTAGGCCTAATGTGTCCTTATTGACAATTCAAATTTTGTATTTATAGTGGGAAGTTATTTAGTAGTTGGTAGTTAATCAGTAGTGGGTAGTGGCATAGATCATGGATCCATGCAGAGTAGTGGGTAGTGGCATAGATCATAGGTCCATGCATAGTAATGGGAAGTGGCAAAGGTCATGGGTCTTTATTTATGTTATATAAAGCATCTTTTTTTCCATATTGTAGGCAGATTATCAATTATTCAATACAATTGCTTTATGCGATTCTTCTTTGAGAGCTTAAGAGAGATCTTGGTTCTTGACATTACTACTCAATTCAGTTGGGACTCTTTTTCCTTCCCCAATTACTTGAGCCTTGATCAAGTGGATCGCACCATGTACACCACACCCAGGGGAGTACTCAGTTCTCTTTTGCATTTTAATATTTCCTATACATTGAGGACAATGCATGATTTAGGTGTGGAGGTGCATATTTGAACTTTTATTTTCAGTCAGTCTTTTAATTTTAGTTCCATTTTTGCATTTTTCTTTCTTTCAATTCCATTTTTTTTTTCATTTTTTGCTTTCAATAACACACAACCACAGTCTTCTTCTCTTTGATTTGCTCTACTCAAACTGATAGATTATGTTGGATGAGCTTTTCCTTCCATGACCCCATTGATGTAATGTGACGCGGAACCCTATGGCACAAGCCTCAAACCCACACGCACAAGTAGATAACGGAATCCAAAGATCTGATAAACCCACCTCCTATGGCACCCCAAACTTAGAGAAGCTGAAACACCAATGATCGAAGGATTTAGATGAGAATCTGACAAACGCCACAACGAATGGTTGATAAGTTAGCCAAGATTCCTGGTGCAATTGATGAAAGCAAATCCTCACTCTCACTCAAAGCAATACACGCCAAAGGCATGAAAGAAATTCTGAAAAGTTTGATTAAAAGCTCCCTCTTACAATCGTTTCTTATCCTTATATAGTAAGGAGAAAAACAAATAAAACCCTAAACACTCTTCTTGGGTCTGACTTAAACACCTAAGGCCCAAACCCAATCACACACTAAAATAACACATAAGTATTAAAATATAAGCCCACAACATAGCCCAACACTCTAAAACTTAAAAGATAAAATATGGCCAGAATACAAGCCCAAACAAAACTAAAATAAAACAAGTGTTTAAATAATAAAACTAGCAAACCCATCATAACAAAGTTGAATCTTCACAAAAGCCTTACTTGATCTTCACTTTAGGCTTTCCTTTATGTAGTTTTAGCCCATAGGTTTGATTAGGCTCCCTCAGCCTATGATTGCAAGTGTTGCACCAAATCTGTCCCATATGAATTAAAGCACGCCCCAAATATATATGGATTATATGAATATGATTTTGAACTACTCTTGGATCCATTGGAATGATATAAGTTTGTTCCACACCATTGTTAGAAATTTGTCCTATTGGATCCGTATCATTGGGGTAAGTTGGGTACTAAACTCTTATATTCTACTACTTGTCATCCACAGACAGATGGCCAAACAGAGGTGGTGAATAGAACTCTTGGTACCTTACTCAGAGCTATAGTGGGTAAGAATTTGAACACTTGGGAAGAATGCTTGCCTTTCATTGAGTTTGCATATAACCGCAGCATACATTCTTCTACGGGGTTTTCTCCATTTGAGCTTGTTTATGGTTTTAACCCACTAACTGTACTTGATCTTGTTCCTTTACCTTTACATGAGCTTGCTAGCTTAGATGGTACAAAAAAGGCAGAATTGGTGAAGTCCTTGCATGAGAAGGCTAGGTCTAACATAGAGAAGAGGAACAAGGTGTATGCTGACAGGGCAAATAGGAGACGGAAGAAAGTGGTGTTTGTTCCTGGTGATTGGGTTTGGGTGCACTTCCGAAAGGAACGATTTCCAAATCAGAGGAAGAATAAGCTGGATGCTCGTGGTGATGGTCCATTTCAAGTCTTAGAGCGAATCAATGACAATGCTTATAAAATAGACTTGCCAGGTGAGTATGGGGTTAGTGCTACCTTTAATGTGTCTGACTTGTCTCCTTTTGACCATGTTCCAGATTTGAGGCTTGTGCCATAGGGTTCCGCGTCAGTTGGTATCAGAGCCAAAGTGAGGTAAATTCTTATTTATCTCAGGATCTAGAGTTTTTTTTCTGAGTTTTCCTTTTCTTCGTTATTGATTTCTGTGAGTTTCCTTTTCTTCGTTATTGAGTTTTCCTTTTTTTCTGAGTTTTTTTTTTCTGAGTTTTCCTTTTCTTCGTGCATCACAAAAAAAAAAATCGCAATACAAAAAAAAAAAAAACGAAAAAAAAAAATCCCTTTGCCTTATCTTGTTCTGGCAGAAATTGTGATTGTATCTATATTTCCGTACCTATCTCAATTGATTGCTGTAGTTTGTGGGAATCAATTTGGAAATTTGAAATTTGAATTGGGTTGAATCCAGATTAGAGACAAAAGAAATCTGCCTATTGAATTTTATTTGATTTTTTTTTCTGTCTCTATTTGTGGGTCTTGATACTTGCCTTTTTGGGTAGATTTTAATAGATCCATATTTAATTTACTTTGAAGTGAATTAAATTCAAAATTTTCCAGATTCGTTTTTATTTGAATTCTAAGTTTCCTTTTTGGTTTAAGCTTGTTTTTATTTCCTTGACATTGCTGGAGTATTATTTGCTTGTGTCTATACTCTAGGTGATATTTTCAAGTAGCACACCACCTAGTTCTGGTGTTACTTTCCAATTGTCAGTGTCTTCTTTCTAGTTTTTGTGCGCTTCCTTCTTTCCTTAGGTTTTTTTCTTTGTTTCATTAAACGCACCTTGTGGTTAGTTTGTTGACCTTAGTTTCTGAAGTGCAATTGAAGAATCAGCAAAAGAGTGGTAAGTGTGCAGACACTTGAGTGCTTTCTTTTCTAACACAATATTTGCTAGTTTCTTTGTTCTTTGTTGATTTAAGGTAGGATGAGTAAAGACAAAAATGTGGTGGATAGTACTGGTGAAAGTGAATCGGACATGGGTAACGATTATGAGATCTTTAAGAAGTCAGTCAGTGGTGAGTTACAAAGGCTCAGTAGGGCTCTTGAGAGGATGACCGTAAGTATGGAGAGTTTGAAAGTCTCACAGGCTTCTACTTCTACGAGAATGGCTCATCGAATTCTTAACCCCGATAGACCACAAGTCCGAGAACCTCAAGTTCGAGGTGAAGTTGATGATACAGAAGATAATGTCGGACAAGGGAGGGGGAGAGGAGAAGTTCATGGAGGTAATAGAACAGGCGTAGGGTGGAATAGAGGTGGAGATGCTAGGCTTGGCAGAAATGATGATGACACCGAGACATACCACACCAACACAATTGACGGTGACTTGAGCTCCATAAAGATGAAAGTTCCTGAATTTAAAGGGAATAACAATGCTGAAGAATACATTGAATGGGAGAGAAAAACTGAGCAAATCTTTGAGTGTCATAACTATACCGAGGAGAAGAAGTCTCATATTGCCGTCGTTGAGTTCACGGGTTATGCCTCTTTCTGGTGGGATCAATTGAAATCCACTAGGAGGAATAAGGGCTTAAGGGCAGTTCCACCATGGGACTACTTGAAAGAGTTGATGCGCCAAATATTTATTCCTTCGCACTATTATAGGGATTTTGATACGAACCAGCAAGCACAAGCACATGAGAATCAAGGAAGCAAGGATCCATTGGTGCTCCCTAGGGGACCAGTGACAAGAAGCAAAGCTAAGAAGCTTGAAGCAGCTATGAACTTACACATTCAAGAACAAGTAACACAAGAATTGACTGAGCTCGCCTTTGGCAAATGTCTCGTGAAGCTTGAAGACACACCTAAGCTGCTCACCTTGCTTAAGGTGTGTAATGGAGATAGCGCTGTCCAATTTATTCAGCATCGATATGATGGGCTTGCTATATTTTTATGATTTAACACTTGTTTTATTTTAGTCTTGTTTGGGCTTGTATTCTGGCCATAATTTATGTTTTAAGTTTTAGAGTGTTGGGCCATGTTTTGGGCTTATATTTTAATACTTATGTGTTATTTTAGTGTGTGATTGGGCTTGGGCCTTATGTGTTTAAGTCAGGCCCAAGAAGAGTGTCTTAGGGTTTTATTTGTTTTTCTCCTTAGTATATAAGGATAAGAAACAATTGTAAGAGGGAGCTTTTAATCAAACTTTTCAGAATTTCTTTCATGCCTTTGGCGTGTATTGCTTTGAGTGAGAGTGAGGATTTGCTTTCATCAATTGCACCAGGAATCTTGGCTAACTTATCAACTATTCGTTGTGGCGTTTGTCGGATTCTCATCTAAATCCTTCGATCATTGGTGTTTCAGCTTCTCTAAGTTTGGGGTGCCATAGGAGGTGGGTTTATCAGATCTTTGGATTCCGTTATCTACTTGTGCGTGTGGGTTTGAGGCTTGTGCCATAGGGTTCCGCGTCAGTTGGTATCAGAGCCAAAGTGAGGTAAATTCTTATTTATCTCAGGATCTAGGGGTTTTTGAGTTTTCCTTTTTTCTTCCTTGTTGATTTCAGTGAAAGCTTGTGTATTCATGGCTGCACCTTCTTGATAAATTATCACATAACCTGTTTTGGAAGAAAAATCCAAAATCCAAAAAAAAAAAAAAAAAAAAAAACGAAAATCAGAAAGGAAAAGAAAAAGAAAAAGAAAAAGAATTGCCTTTGCCATAGTTATCTTGATCTGGCCGAAATTGTGATCTCCTTCCTTTTTCATCTATATGTCCTTACCTATCTCAATTGATTGCTGTAGTTTATGGGAATCAATTTTAAATTTTGAATTTTGATTTGGGTTGAATCCAGATTAGGAGACAAAAGCAATCTGCCCATTGAATTTTTTTCCTGTTTCTATTTGTGGGTCTTGATACTTGCCTTTTTGGATAGATTTAAATAGATCCATATTTAATTTACTTTGAGGTGAATTAAATTCAATTTTTTTCCAGATTCGTTTTTATTTGAATTCTAAGTTTCCTTTTTTGGTTTAAGCTTGTTTTTATTTTCTTGACATTGCTGGAGTATTATTTGCTTGTGTCTATACTCTAGGTGATATTTTCAAGTAGCACAACACCTAGTTCTTGTGTTACTTTCCAAATTGTCAGTGTCTTCTTTCTAGTTTTTGCGCACTTCCTTTTTTTTTTCTTTAGGTTTTCTTCTTTGTTTCATTAAACGCACCTTGTGGTTAGTTGGTTGGCCTTAGTTTCTGAAGTGCAATTGAAGAATCAGCAAAGGAGTGGTAAGTGTGCAGACACTTGAGTGCTTTCTTTTCTAACACAATATTTGCTAGTTCTCTTTGTTCTTTGTTGATTTAAGGTAGGATGAGTAAAGACAAAAATGTGGTGGATAGTACTGGTGAAAGTGAATCGGACATGGGTAACGATTATGAGATCTTTAAGAAGTCAGTCAGTGGGGAGTTACAAAGGCTCAGTAGGGCTCTTGAGAGGATGACGGTAAGTATGGAGAGTTTGAAAGTCTCACAGGCTTCTACTTCTACAAGAATGGCTCATCGAATTCTTAACCCCGATAGACCACAAGTCCGAGAACCTCAAGTTCGAGGTGAAGTTGATGATACAGAAGATAATGTCGGACAAGGGAGGGGGAGAGGAGAAGTTCATGGAGGTAATAGAACAGGCGTAGGGTGGAATGGAGGTGGAGATGCTAGACTTGGCAGAAATGACGATGACACCGAGACATACCAAACCAACACAATTGACGGTGACTTGCGCTCCATAAAGATGAAAGTTCCTGAATTTAAAGGGAATAACAATGCTGAAGAATATATTGAATGGGAGAGAAAAACTGAGCAAATCTTTGAGTGTCATAACTATACCGAGGAGAAGAAGTCTCATATCGCCGCCGTTGAGTTCACAGGTTATGCCTCTTTCTGGTGGGATCAATTGAAATCCACTAGGAGGAATAAGGGTTTAAGGGCAGTTCCACCATGGGACTACTTGAAAGAGTTGATGCGCCAACGATTTATTCCTTCGCACTATTATAGGGATTTGTACAACAGGTTGGCAAGACTGGTGCAAGGAGGAAAGAGCGTGGAAGAATACCACAAGGAGATGGAGATGATGATGGCTAGGGCTCATATTGAGGAGGATGAGCAAATGTTGATGTCCAGGTTTCTAGGTGGTCTTAACCACTACATTGCTGAAGAACTTGACATGTACCAATACAATACCATGGAGGATATGGTTGATAAAGCAATGAAAATAGAAAGGCGACACAAGGGCAGAAATAATCTTAAACTCACATACAAGTCCTCAACTAGTGGTGGTGGATTTCCAGGCTATAGAAGTGGAGAAAAGAAAGATTACAAAAGCCCAATCCAGGGGGGCAAGGATTCGGTCCCCACTAACAAAGGACCTTCCCAAAGGAATAGCAAGGAACAGTCAGGTACTTCTAACTCTTCTAACCCTAGTAGAGAGATAAAATGTTTTAAATGTTTGGGAAAAGGACATATTGCATCTCAATGTCCTAATAAAAGAGTTATGATAGCAACTGCTGATGGGGGTGTAGTGTCTGATTCCGATCATAGTGATGATGAGATACATGCTAATATGACTGAATTGATTGATGCTCATAATGACTGTGATGATTCGGATGTGTTTGTT
Organism: Manihot esculenta; assembly: GCF_001659605.2. NCBI lineage: Eukaryota > Viridiplantae > Streptophyta > Magnoliopsida > Malpighiales > Euphorbiaceae > Manihot > Manihot esculenta. The sequence continues at coordinate 15,573,216 of NC_035167.2, forward strand.
GATAATGTGTTTCTTGCTGAACGTGGTGAGATGCTTGTTGCTAGGCGTGCTTTGAATATCCAGGTTAAGGAAGAAAGTCTAGAACAACGGGAAAACATATTTCACACTAGGTGTTTGGTTAATGGAAAAGTGTGTACACTCATTATTGATGGAGGTAGTTGCACAAATGTAGCTAGTGTGTATATAGTGGAGAAATTGGGCTTGACTTCTATTAAACACCCTAAGCCATACAGATTGCAATGGTTGAATGATTGTGGTGAGGTTAGGGTCACACGCCAAGTAGTTATACCATTTTCTATTGGTAGGTACAAGGATGAGATCTTGTGTGATGTGGTACCTATGCAAGCAAGCCATATGTTGTTGGGTAGGCCGTGGCAATATGATAGAAAGGTGCAACATGATGGGTTCAATAACAAGTACTCCTTCACTTATGAAGGACAGAAGGTCATACTCGCTCCTTTATCACCTCAAGAGGTATATGCAGATCAAATAAAGATGCTGGAGAGGAAGAGGGAGGCTTCGGCCTTGGATGTAAAGGGAAGTGAGAGCTTGAGTTCTGCGGAAACAATGAGAGAAAAGTGTGAGTCTGAGGGTAAAGAGGCTGGAAAAGAATCAAGACCAATAAATGGCCCATTGGTGAGAAAAAAGATGCAAGAAGGGAGGGCAAAACAAACATTTTATGTGAGAGCAAGAGAGATTAAGAGTGCTATTTCTTTAGGGCAGCCCGTGTTGCTTATAAGATACAAGGAGATTTTATTTGCTGACACTGATATTAACCTTTCTTCTTTGCCTTCTAGTTTTAAATCTATGATGCAGGAATTCACTGATGTCTTTCCAGATGAGCTACCTAATGGATTGCCACCGTTGAGGGGAATTGAGCATCAGATAGATTTCATACCTGGTTCTATCATTCCAAATCGACCAGCTTACCGAAGCAATCCAATGGAAACAAAGGAAATGCAAAGGCAAATTGACGAGCTTATGGAGAAGGGATTGGTGAGAGAGAGTTTAAGTCCATGTGTTGTTCCTGTCCTGCTTGTTCCAAAGAAGGACGGCACTTGGCGAATGTGTGTTGATTGTAGAGCAGTTAACAAGATCACAGTGAAGTACAGGCATCCTATACCTCGGCTAGATGACATGTTGGATGAGCTTCATGGTGCCAGGTATTTTACAAAAATTGATCTTATGAGTGGATATCATCAGATTAGGATGAAACCTGGTGATGAATGGAAAACTGCATTTAAGACAAAGTATGGTTTGTATGAATGGTTAGTTATGCCTTTTGGTTTGTCAAATGCACCTAGTACGTTTATGAGGCTAATGAATCATGTGTTGCGTGCATACTTAGGAAAATTTGTAGTTGTTTACTTTGATGATATCTTGATCTATAGCAGGTCTCTCGACGAACATATTGAGCATGTTAGGTTGGTTCTGCAGGTTTTGAGGCAAGAGAGCTTGTATGCTAAACTTAAAAAGTGCACATTTTGTATAGATAGACTTGTTTTTCTTGGTTTTGTTGTGAGTGCACAGGGAATTGAGGTAGATGAAGAGAAGGTGAAAGCTATAAAGGAGTGGCCTATTCCTAAATCTATTTCAGATGTGAGGAGCTTTCATGGCCTTGCAAGCTTTTACAGGAGGTTTGTGCGCGATTTCTCTACGATTGCAGCACCACTCACAGGAATTATTAAGAAGGAAGTTGGGTTCAAGTGGGGAGAGGAGCAACAGAAAGCTTTTGACTGCTTAAAAGGGAAGTTAACATCCGCTCCTATATTATCTTTACCTAACTTTGATAAAACTTTTGAAATTGAGTGTGATGCTTCTGGCGTAGGTATTGGGGCTGTGTTGATGCAAGAGAAGAAACCAATAGCCTATTTCAGCGAGAAGTTGAACGGAGCACATCTCAATTATTCAACCTATGAAAAGGAGTTGTATGCCTTGGTGAGAGCACTGGACGTGTGGCAACACTATCTCCTGCCCAAGGAGTTTGTGATATATACGGATCATGAGTCCTTAAAACACTTGAAGGGACACTTTTCCACCATATACACACTAGCCACATTTGCACAACTACCTCCATCAATAATGACAGTACACACTTTTCCATTAACCAAACACCTAGTGTGAAATATGTTTTCCCGCTGTTTCAGGCTTTCTTCCTTAACCTGCATATTCAGAGCACGCCTAGCAACAAGCATCTCACAATGTGCAGCAAGCAACACATTATTAACAAACACATCCGAATCATCACAGCCATTATTGCAATTATGAGTTCTTTGAGGTATTCTTGTAGAAGCGGACGCTGGTGAGATATTCTGATCTTTACTCATCCTACCTTGAATCAACAAAGAACAAAGAGAACTAGCAAATATTGTGTTAGAAAGGAAAGCACTCAAGTGTCTGCACACTTACCACTCTTTTGCTGATTCTTCAATTGCACTTCAGAAACTAAGGTCAACCAACCAACCACAAGGTGCGTTTAATGAAACAAAAAAAAGAAAACCTAAAGAAAGAATGAAGCGCGCAAAAACTAGAAAGAAGACACTGACAATTTGAAAAGTAACACATGAACTAGGTTTTGTGCTACTTGAAAAATATTACCTAGAGTATAGCCACAAGCAAACAATACTCTAGCAATGTCAAGGAAGTAAAAGCAAGCTTAAACCAAAAAGAAACTTTGAATTGAAATAAAGACGAATCTGGACAAAAGTTTGAATTTAATTCACTTCAATGCAAATTAAATATGGATCTATTTAAATCTACCCAAAAAAGGCAAGTATCAAAACACCACAAATAGAATAAAAAAATATATATATAAATTTCTCTCAGATCATAAATATGGACGAAAATGGGCATTAAAAAAAAGGATTTGACACCAAATCGATTTAGATCCAATTGCCTTAAATGTGCACTTTAGGAAATAGGCAGAAATTCTTTTATCTCCTAATCTGGATTCAACCAAATTCAAAATTCAAAATTGATTCCCACAAATTACAGCAATCAATTGAGATAGGTAAGGCAATATGGACGAAAAAGGAAATATACCACAATATCGGCCAGATCAAGATAAATAAGGTAAAGGCGATTTTTGATTTTTGATTTTTTTTTTTTAAGGATTTCGGTTTTTTTTTTTTTATAACTAATAATCAAGAAGGTGCAGCCATGGACACACAAGCTTTCACCGAAAAGAACAGGAAAGAAAAGGAAAATTCAAAAAAAATAACTCTAGATCCTGAGATAAATAAGAATTTACCTCACTTTGGCTCTGATACCAACTGACGCGGAACCCTATGGCACAAGCCTCAAACTCACACGCACAAGTAGATACGGAATCCAAAGATCTGATAAACCCACCTCCTATGGCACCCCAAACTTAGAGAAGCTGAAACACCAATGATCGAAGGATTTAGATGAGAATCCGACAAACGCCACAACGAATAGTTGATAAGTTAGCCAAGATTCCTGGTGCAATTGATGAAAGCAAATCCTCACTCTCACTCAAAGCAATACACGCCAAAGGCATGAAAGAAATTCTGAAAAGTTTGATTAAAAGCTGCCTCTTACAATTGTTTCTTATCCTTATATAGTAAGGAGAAAAACAAATAAAACCCTACGATACTCTTCTTGGGCCTGACTTAAACACATAAGACCCAAGCCTAATCACACACTAAAATAACACATAGGTATTAAAATATAAGCCCACAACATGGCCCAACACTCTAAAACTTAAAAGATAAAATATGGCCAAAATACAAGCCCAAACAAAACTAAAATAAAACAAGTGTTTAAATAATAAGACTAGCAAGCCCATCATAACAAAGTTGAATCTTCACAAAAGCCTTACTTGATCTTCACTTTAGGCTTTCCTTTATGTAGTTTTAGCCCATAGGTTTGATTAGGCTCCCTCAGCCTATGATTGCAAGTGTTGCACCAAATCTGTCCCATATGAATTAAAGCACGCCCCAAATATATATGGATTATATGAATATGATTTTGAACTACTCTTGGATCCATTGGAATGATATAAGTTTGCTCCACACCATTGTTAGAAATTTGTCCTATTGGATCCGTATTATTCCCTCTTTCTTTAGAAAAGATTCGTCCTCGAATCTTGCTGATATTTATGTCAAGAAGGAAAGCTTTAGGCACCCATGTATCTTCAAAGACCTCCTTTTGAATAGGTGGAAATAGTATAAAACTTTCATCATGGATGTTTTCATCAACAACCTGCACATCAAGAACAAATGAACTAGACATAAAAATATTAGTCATAGAAATATCATGTGGATGTGACCCATTCTCCTCTACAACTTCCAAAACAGTCTTATTCACCTCCTCCACCTCATCAATCATGTGCTCCCCATGTCCACCATCATTCACAACCTCTTCTATAAGCTAATTAATGGAATTTTCAAGAACAACTACATTAGATGATTGCATTACAACTTCCTCTTCAATTTGAATCTCTATGGAAGTTGACATTGGAACTTTAGCCTCTTCTTTCTCCTTTTCTTTCTCCATCTTCCCTCCTTGAACTAGTCTTGATTCTTTTCCAGCCTCGTTACCCTCAAACTCACTCTTTTCTCTCATTTTTTCCGCAGAACTCAAGCTCTCACTCACCTTTGTAGCCAAGGCCGAAGCCTCCCTCTCCCTCTCCAGCATTTTTATGTGATCCGCATATACCTCTTGAGGTGATAAAGGAGCGAGTATAAGCTTCTGTCCTTCATGAGTGAAGGAGTACTTGTTATTGAGCCCATCATGTTGCACCTTTCTATCATATTGCCACGGCCTACCCAACAATATATGGCTTGCCTGCATAGGTACCACATCGCACAAGATCTCATCCTTATACCTACCAATAGAAAATGGTATAACCACCTGGCGTGTAACTCTGACCTCACCACAGTCGTTCAACCATTGCAATCTGTATGGCTTAGGGTGTTTAATAGAAGTCAAGCCCAATTTCTCCACCATATACACACTAGCCACATTTGCACAACTACCTCCATCAATAATGACAGTACACACTTTTCCATTAACCAAACACCTAGTGTGAAATATGTTTTCCCGCTGTTTCAGGCTTTCTTCCTTAACCTGCATATTCAGAGCACGCCTAGCAACAAGCATCTCACAATGTGCAGCAAGCAACACATTATTAACAAACACATCCGAATCATCACAGCCATTATTGCAATTATGAGTTCTTTGAGGTATTCTTGTAGAAGCGGACGCTGGTGAGATATTCTGATCTTTACTCATCCTACCTTGAATCAACAAAGAACAAAGAGAACTAGCAAATATTGTGTTAGAAAGGAAAGCACTCAAGTGTCTGCACACTTACCACTCTTTTGCTGATTCTTCAATTGCACTTCAGAAACTAAGGTCAACCAACCAACCACAAGGTGCGTTTAATGAAACAAAAAAAAGAAAACCTAAAGAAAGAATGAAGCGCGCAAAAACTAGAAAGAAAACACTGACAATTTGAAAAGTAACACATGAACTAGGTTTTGTGCTACTTGAAAAATATTACCTAGAGTATAGCCACAAGCAAACAATACTCTAGCAATGTCAAGGAAGTAAAAGCAAGCTTAAACCAAAAAGAAACTTTGAATTGAAATAAAGACGAATCTGGACAAAAGTTTGAATTTAATTCACTTCAATGCAAATTAAATATGGATCTATTTAAATCTACCCAAAAAAGGCAAGTATCAAAACACCACAAATAGAATAAAAAAATATATATATAAATTTCTCTCAGATCATAAATATGGACGAAAATGGGCATTAAAAAAAAGGATTTGACACCAAATCGATTTAGATCCAATTGCCTTAAATGTGCACTTTAGGAAATAGGCAGAAATTCTTTTATCTCCTAATCTGGATTCAACCAAATTCAAAATTCAAAATTGATTCCCACAAATTACAGCAATCAATTGAGATAGGTAAGGCAATATGGACGAAAAAGGAAATATACCACAATATCGGCCAGATCAAGATAAATAAGGTAAAGGCGATTTTTGATTTTTGATTTTTTTTTTTAAGGATTTCGGTTTTTTTTTTTTATAACTAATAATCAAGAAGGTGCAGCCATGGACACACAAGCTTTCACCGAAAAGAACAGGAAAGAAAAGGAAAATTCAAAAAAAATAACTCTAGATCCTGAGATAAATAAGAATTTACCTCACTTTGGCTCTGATACCAACTGACGCGGAACCCTATGGCACAAGCCTCAAACTCACACGCACAAGTAGATACGGAATCCAAAGATCTGATAAACCCACCTCCTATGGCACCCCAAACTTAGAGAAGCTGAAACACCAATGATCGAAGGATTTAGATGAGAATCCGACAAACGCCACAACGAATAGTTGATAAGTTAGCCAAGATTCCTGGTGCAATTGATGAAAGCAAATCCTCACTCTCACTCAAAGCAATACACGCCAAAGGCATGAAAGAAATTCTGAAAAGTTTGATTAAAAGCTGCCTCTTACAATTGTTTCTTATCCTTATATAGTAAGGAGAAAAACAAATAAAACCCTACGATACTCTTCTTGGGCCTGACTTAAACACATAAGACCCAAGCCTAATCACACACTAAAATAACACATAGGTATTAAAATATAAGCCCACAACATGGCCCAACACTCTAAAACTTAAAAGATAAAATATGGCCAAAATACAAGCCCAAACAAAACTAAAATAAAACAAGTGTTTAAATAATAAGACTAGCAAGCCCATCATAACAAAGTTGAATCTTCACAAAAGCCTTACTTGATCTTCACTTTAGGCTTTCCTTTATGTAGTTTTAGCCCATAGGTTTGATTAGGCTCCCTCAGCCTATGATTGCAAGTGTTGCACCAAATCTGTCCCATATGAATTAAAGCACGCCCCAAATATATATGGATTATATGAATATGATTTTGAGCTACTCTTGGATCCATTGGAATGATATAAGTTTGCTCCACACCATTGTTAGAAATTTGTCCTATTGGATCCGTATTATTCCCTCTTTCTTTAGAAAAGATTCGTCCTCGAATCTTGCTGATATTTATGTCAAGAAGGAAAGCTTTAGGCACCCATGTATCTTCAAAGACCTCCTTTTGAATAGGTGGAAATAGTATAAAACTTTCATCATGGATGTTTTCATCAACAACCTGCACATCAAGAACAAATGAACTAGACATAAAAATATTAGTCATAGAAATATCATGTGGATGTGACCCATTCTCCTCTACAACTTCCAAAACAGTCTTATTCACCTCCTCCACCTCATCAATCATGTGCTCCCCATGTCCACCATCATTCACAACCTCTTCTATAAGCTAATTAATGGAATTTTCAAGAACAACTACATTAGATGATTGCATTACAACTTCCTCTTCAATTTGAATCTCTATGGAAGTTGACATTGGAACTTTAGCCTCTTCTTTCTCCTTTTCTTTCTCCATCTTCCCTCCTTGAACTAGTCTTGATTCTTTTCCAGCCTCGTTACCCTCAAACTCACTCTTTTCTCTCATTTTTTCCGCAGAACTCAAGCTCTCACTCACCTTTGTAGCCAAGGCCGAAGCCTCCCTCTCCCTCTCCAGCATTTTTATGTGATCCGCATATACCTCTTGAGGTGATAAAGGAGCGAGTATAAGCTTCTGTCCTTCATGAGTGAAGGAGTACTTGTTATTGAGCCCATCATGTTGCACCTTTCTATCATATTGCCACGGCCTACCCAACAATATATGGCTTGCCTGCATAGGTACCACATCGCACAAGATCTCATCCTTATACCTACCAATAGAAAATGGTATAATCACCTGGCGTGTAACTCTGACCTCACCACAGTCGTTCAACCATTGCAATCTGTATGGCTTAGGGTGTTTAATAGAAGTCAAGCCCAATTTCTCCACCATATACACACTAGCCACATTTGCACAACTACCTCCATCAATAATGACAGTACACACTTTTCCATTAACCAAACACCTAGTGTGAAATATGTTTTCCCGCTGTTTCAGGCTTTCTTCCTTAACCTGCATATTCAGAGCACGCCTAGCAACAAGCATCTCACAATGTGCAGCAAGCAACACATTATTAACAAACACATCCGAATCATCACAGCCATTATTGCAATTATGAGTTCTTTGAGGTATTCTTGTAGAAGCGGACGCTGGTGAGATATTCTGATCTTTACTCATCCTACCTTGAATCAACAAAGAACAAAGAGAACTAGCAAATATTGTGTTAGAAAGGAAAGCACTCAAGTGTCTGCACACTTACCACTCTTTTGCTGATTCTTCAATTGCACTTCAGAAACTAAGGTCAACCAACCAACCACAAGGTGCGTTTAATGAAACAAAAAAAAGAAAACCTAAAGAAAGAATGAAGCGCGCAAAAACTAGAAAGAAAACACTGACAATTTGAAAAGTAACACATGAACTAGGTTTTGTGCTACTTGAAAAATATTACCTAGAGTATAGCCACAAGCAAACAATACTCCAGCAATGTCAAGGAAGTAAAAGCAAGTTTAAACCAAAAAGAAACTTTGAATTGAAATAAAGACGAATCTGGACAAAAGTTTGAATTTAATTCACTTCAATGCAAATTAAATATGGATCTATTTAAATCTACCCAAAAAAGGCAAGTATCAAAACACCACAAATAGAATAAAAAAATATATATATAAATTTCTCTCAGATCATAAATATGGACGAAAATGGGCATTAAAAAAAAGGATTTGACACCAAATCGATTTAGATCCAATTGCCTTAAATGTGCACTTTAGGAAATAGGCAGAAATTCTTTTATCTCCTAATCTGGATTCAACCAAATTCAAAATTCAAAATTGATTCCCACAAATTACAGCAATCAATTGAGATAGGTAAGGCAATATGGACGAAAAAGGAAATATACCACAATATCGGCCAGATCAAGATAAATAAGGTAAAGGCGATTTTTGATTTTTGATTTTTTTTTTTTAAGGATTTCGGTTTTTTTTTTTTTTATAACTAATAATCAAGAAGGTGCAGCCATGGACACACAAGCTTTCACCGAAAAGAACAGGAAAGAAAAGGAAAATTCAAAAAAAATAACTCTAGATCCTGAGATAAATAAGAATTTACCTCACTTTGGCTCTGATACCAACTGACGCGGAACCCTATGGCACAAGCCTCAAACTCACACGCACAAGTAGATACGGAATCCAAAGATCTGATAAACCCACCTCCTATGGCACCCCAAACTTAGAGAAGCTGAAACACCAATGATCGAAGGATTTAGATGAGAATCCGACAAACGCCACAACGAATAGTTGATAAGTTAGCCAAGATTCCTGGTGCAATTGATGAAAGCAAATCCTCACTCTCACTCAAAGCAATACACGCCAAAGGCATGAAAGAAATTCTGAAAAGTTTGATTAAAAGCTGCCTCTTACAATTGTTTCTTATCCTTATATAGTAAGGAGAAAAACAAATAAAACCCTACGATACTCTTCTTGGGCCTGACTTAAACACATAAGACCCAAGCCTAATCACACACTAAAATAACACATAGGTATTAAAATATAAGCCCACAACATGGCCCAACACTCTAAAACTTAAAAGATAAAATATGGCCAAAATACAAGCCCAAACAAAACTAAAATAAAACAAGTGTTTAAATAATAAGACTAGCAAGCCCATCATAACAAAGTTGAATCTTCACAAAAGCCTTACTTGATCTTCACTTTAGGCTTTCCTTTATGTAGTTTTAGCCCATAGGTTTGATTAGGCTCCCTCAGCCTATGATTGCAAGTGTTGCACCAAATCTGTCCCATATGAATTAAAGCACGCCCCAAATATATATGGATTATATGAATATGATTTTGAACTACTCTTGGATCCATTGGAATGATATAAGTTTGCTCCACACCATTGTTAGAAATTTGTCCTATTGGATCCGTATTGCTTTGCTCCACACCTTTTAATCAAACTTTTCAGAATTTCTTTCATGCCTTTGGCGTGTATTGCTTTGAGTGAGAGTGAGGATTTGCTTTCATCAATTGCACCAGGAATCTTGGCTAACTTATCAACTATTCGTTGTGGCGTTTGTCGGATTCTCATCTAAATCCTTCGATCATTGGTGTTTCAGCTTCTCTAAGTTTGGGGTGCCATAGGAGGTGGGTTTATCAGATCTTTGGATTCCGTTATCTACTTGTGCGTGTGGGTTTGAGGCTTGTGCCATAGGGTTCCGCGTCAGATTTGTACAACAGGTTGGCAAGACTTGTGCATGGAGGAAAGAGTGTGGAAGAATACCACAAGGAGATGGAGATGATGATGGCTAGGGCTCATATTGAGGAGGATGAGCAAATGTTGATGTCCAGGTTTCTAGGTGGCCTTATCCACTACATTGCTGAAGAACTTGACATGTACCAATACAATACCATGGAGGATATGGTTGATAAAGCAATGAAAATAGAAAGGCGACACAAGGGCAGAAATAATCTTAAACTCACATACAAGTCCTCAAACAGTGGTGGTGGATTTCCAGGCTATAGAAGTGGAGAAAAGAAAGATTATAAAAGCCCAATCCAAGGGGGCAAAGATTCGGTGGCCACTAACAAAGGACCTTCTCAAGGGAATAACAAGGAACAGTCAGGTACTTCTAACTCTTCTAACCCTACTAGAGAGATAAAATGTTTTAAATGTTTGGGAAAAGGACATATTGCATCTCAATGTCCTAATAAAAGAGTTATGATAGCAACTGCTGATGGGGGTGTAGTGTCTGATTCTGATCATAGTGATGATGAGATAGATGCTAATATGACTGAATTGATTGATGCTCATAATGACTGTGATGATTCGGATGTGTTTGTTGATAATGTGTTGCTTGCTGAACGTGGTGAGATGCTTGTTGCTAGGCGTGCTTTGAATATCCAGGTTAAGGAAGAAAGTCTAGAACAACGGGAAAACATATTTCACACTAGGTGTTTGGTTAATGGAAAAGTGTGTACTCTCATTATTGATGGGGGTAGTTGCACAAATGTGGCTAGTGTATATATGGTGGAGAAATTGGGCTTGGCTTCTATTAAACATCCTAAGCCATACAGATTGCAATGGTTGAATGATTGTGGTGAGGTTAAGGTTACACGCCAGGTGGTTATACCATTTTCCATTGGTAGGTACAAGGATGAGATCTTGTGTGATGTGGTACCTATGCAGGCAAGCCATATGTTGTTAGGTAGACCATGGCAATATGATAGAAAGGTGCAACATGATGGGTTCAATAACAAGTACTCCTTCACTCATGAAGGACAGAAGGTTATACTCGCTCCTTTATCACCTCAAGAGGTATATGCTGATCAAATAAAGATGCTGGAGGGCGAGGGAGGCTTCGGCCTTGGCTACAACGGGGAGTGAGAGCTTGAGTTCTGCGGAAAAAATGAGAGAAAAGTGTGAATCTAAGGGTAAAGAGGCTGGAAAAGAATCAAGACCAATAAATGGCCCATTGGTGAGAGAAAAGATGCAAGAGGGGAGGGCAAAACAGACTTTTTATGTGAGAGCGAGAGAGGTTAAGAGTGCTATTTCTTTAGGGCAGCCCGTGTTGCTTATAAGATATAAGGAGATTTTATTTACTGACACTGATATTAACCTTTCTTGTTTGCCTTCTAGTTTTAAGTCTATGATGCAGGAATTCACTGATGTCTTTCCAGATGAGCTACCTAGTGGATTGCCACCGTTGAGGGGTATCGAGCATCAGATAGATTTCATACCTAGTTCTAGCACAATTGAAAATGATTTCATACATGGTGAAAAATGTATTGATGACACTCATTAGGGAGAATGAATTGAAAATTGTGTGAATGAACTTAACATGACTTGATTTAGCAATTGGTGTTGATTTAACCAATGCATTGATTAAAGAAATTCAGCAAAGGCTTAGACTTCATAAGCACAATTGAAAACTGTTCCAATGGTTGAAAGACTATGAACAGAGCTAGTAGCCACTTGGACATGTGACCAACTGAGTAACTGGGGGTGGGTATCACCAATATGTACCTTCACGTCAAAAGGTTGGTGACTTTTTCAAGCAAAACTTAAGTGCACAAAGCTGAATAAAGTACTTCAAGGCTTGCAAATCACTCTGAAAGCTAGAAAAAGTCTTAACTGAACATAACATGTGCATGTATAATATCTCTCTTGAGTAAAACAAATCCTAGCCATGGTAAGTAAAGGGAAACAAAAAAAGAAGGTGAGTAATCTTCATGCATATATTCTTCACTGCAATGATTCAAAATAGGTGTCTTGAGTAAGAGTTTAAGTGGAAATAAGGATCAAGTAGTAAAGAAAACTTGTTTGACAATGTTTATTTGCTTGAGGACAAGCAAAGGGCTAGGTGTGGGGGTATTTGATAAAGCATATTTTAGTCCATTTTATCATTATGTTCTTGATGTTTATTTGCATCTTTTCTGCTTAATTTTGTGATTTTAATCATGTTTTACAGATAATAGGTGTAAAGAGACATTCTGGAGAAAATGCTCTTAAAACTGCCAAAAAGTGCCAAAAAAGGAAAGTTTTCAGAAAAGGAAAGTTTTCAAATAAGAAAAGTGCAGAAGCAAAAGCAAATAAGGAAAGCTCAGTCAGAAAATTATTTGAAATTCAAATCGCAAATCTTTCTTTCCTTGTTCAAAAATGTGCGCACACTACAGCAGTCATATCTTCCTATTTAGGCATCAAGATCTAATCCAAACACACTTGCCTCTTCCATATTCAGCATTCAAAATTCAAACGAAGGCTCCACCTAAAAAGGAAAGACTGGACAGATATCTTTCTACTTCTGCACATTAATGACTGCACGCTCTCCTTCCTCTTCTGCAGTCCATGCGCACACCACTTGCCTCCTGAAGCCAAGGCACGCGCCCTTCCTCTTCTGAAAGCCTTGGGATGTGCCTCTTTCCTTCTGAAGCTCAAGCCACGCATCCTTCCTCTTTTGAAAGCATTAATGCACGATTCTTTCCTCTTCTGAAGACAAGCCGCGCGTCTCCTTCCCTCTAGTGAGCTTGCAACGCGATACTTTCCTCTTTTGCAACAACTTGGGCAGCAAGTTGTACATGGGCAGCCTCTTCACTAATTAGGAAGCAAGCACCTCTTGGGCAGGAAGGGCAGCATGTAAGGACCTAGGGCAATACTTTCAACTATAAAAAGACACATAAGGAGCCTCCCCACAGCTCTTGGAAGCCCCCCTTGGAGGCACCTACGGGATTCACATCTCTTCTTCTACCTTTCTTCTTTTCTTTTATTTTTGGTTTTTGTTTCAGCCATGAGAGGCTAAAATCTTTTATTCTAGTTGAAGATTAGGTGATGTTTTAGTTGTTTTATGGATTGGGAGACTTGATCAAACATTGTTTATCTTTTGTTATTCAATATTCATACAATCTCATGCTTAATTCCATTGTTGCTTTATTGTTTTGATCAATATGGCCAATTGATTCTTGATTGCAAGGTAATAATATGTTAGTTTGGGTGATTTAAGTCCGTAATTGCTTGGATTATTCAAACATAAGAACACTTGGTGTAAAAACCAAGGAAATTGTATGATCTAGCAACATCTCATGCGTTTGAGTAGTTAGGATTGGATCTCTCTCTTTCTTCATGCAATTAATAATTGTTTGATGTCTAAGGCCCAAGGACGTTCCTTGGCAATTTGTTAATTAGTAATTAATTAGAGGATGTTCCCTAATTGGTGTAATCATAAGGAGAGACATGGTGGTGAGAAGCATTTTCCATCTCCATAACTAATCTATTGAATCAATCAAAAGAAACTAAGTGTCAATGATCAATCCCAACAACTCAAGTGGATCCAATTCTTCAACTAGAGCTTTCTTATTATTTATTTCTCTTTTATTTTATTATTCGCTTATTTTAATTGCTTTCAGTAGTTTATTAATCAAATCAATCTCAAATTCCCCCATTTTACTTTTACTGCAATTTATTTTTATTCCGCTCTCAGATTATCTCGTTTTCAGTTTTATCTCATTTCAGTTTGTTTTGCTTTCAGTTTATTTTGCTTTCAGTTTATTTCGCTTTCAGTTTATTTTGCTTTCCGTTTATCTCGTTTCAGTTTATTTTTATTTCAGTTTATTTTATTGGTCTTGATAAGGAAAATAGGTAAGTTCTCAATTCCCTGTGGATTCGATTATTTCACCACTATCTGCAGTTGTAAATTGTTGATAACCAGAAAGGTTATTTTTTACCGGCTTCGACAACCGCGAGTCAAAAATTGGCGCCATTGCCGGGAAATTGTTCTGACTTGTTTGTTTTTCTTTCAGGACCAGATCTGCCACCCAAAGAACACCTCATCGCAGATCTGAACATAAAAATTAAAAAAAAAAAAGTGAAGACCATTTTTGCATAGGAGCACCTTCTGCAACACATTCGGCTGCCGAACTTCATCAACCTTCGGCCGTCGAACCTCATCCTCATTCGGCCACCGAACATCTCACCAAAGGCACGGTCACATCGCAGATCTGAATCATGGATGAGGTAAGTACATCTGATCTTTCTTTTCATCTTTCTGAACTGATCTCTCTTGTGAATAGATGCGCCATAGGTTGAGCTCAACAATTTCAGCCACCAAGGGCATGTGGGATCTGTTCATATGTAGGACACCCAACTGATCAATGTCCTACACGTTATGGGTATGACCAGCCTAGACATGCATATGGAAGATTCAATAGTAAGCCTAGGCATACATTTGGAGGATTCTATGAACAGCCAAGACATGATCCCTACCATGACACATACAATTCAAATTGGGGAGACCATCATACAGTCTGATCTCCAGCCTTGAACCATACAGTCTTACAAGTCCATTTGACAAAAATCCATGTGCATCAAGCGAACAAAGCCGATTCCATTCACTCTTCGACGGCGCTACTAGTGTATGTGAGGGAGGAAAGGGCCATCTTTGAGGCAGCCATTGGTAAAAGTACAAGTGATCATATATCATACTTACTGAATGTTGGTTTAATTAATGGGTGCTTGTGGGTAGGAATGTATTTATATGGATTAAAGATGAACATGAGTCCTTATCTTGTGAGATCTATAATTGAATCCTCATTACTTGATATTTTAGAAATGTGATTTTTTTTTTTTTTTTTGTCAATCTCTGTCTCTTGGGTTTCAGTAAGTCATAAGAAGATATAAGTAGGCTCTTTTGTGGTGATGGACTCCATAACTTATTTCTACCTTAACCATTCCAAATAAAGAAAGATAACTTTGTATGAATTATCTTATAGAGAATTGCCACATTATATTTTAATAAGTTTTGGATTAGTGAATTATTATAAAACTAACAATTGTTTTTGAATTTCGAAATATCAGTTTATGTGTCATGCCCTCAAAAGAAGCCTTAACCTAATGTTTCATGTCACATTATGCACACACATATATTTATGTTTTTTTTTTAAATTATTTCAACAACATAAAACTTAAGAACATGACTAGACTATTATTTAAACCATGATAATTTTAATAAAATTTATAGTCCCGTATAAGTTTTTCAATATAATTTCTACACGAATGATTCATATATAATAGTTTAAAATAATGTTTAAAATTATGATTACGATTTTTAAATATATAATTAGTAAATATGAAATTGTATACAAATTTAAGAGTATCCAACTTTATGTGTTAGATCACCAAAAGCAGGTAAGGTGTGTTGTTCAAAATCTGAGCTCATATGTTATAAGTTGTACTTTGATCTAATAAAATATTATGAGATGTACTTTTGGATATAATCCACATATCACCCTTAAAAAAAAATTTACTAGTGAAGAAAAATATTTTCTATTTTTTATTGACTTTAAAGAAATTAAATATATTAGTTTACCGACCAAGAGCATGTGGCACGGATGTATAAGTGAGAATATTAATTTATTATTAATTATTATCTATAGTTATAATTTTTTATTTTTATCTTTACTCTTGTATTTATATCCATTTTACATTACTAATTATTTAATATTGGTGAGCATTTTTTCAATAATTTTTAAAAAATTCATTCAAAATTATTGTATTAAAAATTACTGTAATTCGATACTTATAAATTATAAGTTTGATAACGATGTAAAACTATATTTTTATTAACATTATTAAAGAAATTTTATTATTTTAAAATTTAAATATTTTACTAATTTTATTTAAAGAAGGTTAAAATTTATTAATAAAGTATAATAATTTAATTTTTTAAATTTTCTTATTTATAATAATTTAGTACATATAATTTTAATATTAATAAAATTTAATATTTTTAACATTAATTTTTTAAATTTTAAATTAAATAATGGTAATCTAATAAAAAATATATTATTAATAAAATAATAATTTATAATTTAAATAAAAAAATAACATTTAAGTGGTAAAATTTACATATAATTTATTACTTTTCAATAAGGGGTCTTTTCATTCATTTTAATACTTTTCAATAGTATTTACATACACCGATAAAAAATTTTTTTTTTAATGTGAAAATTTATCAAAATATGAATCGATCAATCTAAACATAAAACGTCGATATTTGTTATTGAACAATAAATAAATATAAGAATTTAGCGGTTCAAAGAATGTCATATAGAATAAAAAGAACAAATAAATAAAACCTACAACTTTCAATAAAGTGACAGATTTAAATACCGCTCTTATAAAATCCTGAACGTAGATTTCACTAAAATAAGGAAATCCATCCCCAACTCTCTATTAGGCCATCTCCAACGCTGCGCCATTCTTCATTTTGGCGTTGGAGATGGCCCTCCAACGCTGCGCCAATATTCAACGCCATTTTAGCAATCGCTACAGTGTCACGCCATAGTTGGCGTGACACTGTAGCAGCGCTATTTCTATTTTTTTTTTTTTTTAATTTATAATATAATTTAAAATTTGTTTTTTTTAATTATAATATAATTCAAAATTTATATATATTTTTAATTAAATTTATTTTTTTTCACTCTTATAATTTATTATATTTTTAATTTATTTTATATTTTTATAATTATTAAAATTTAATTTAAATTAATATATTCACAATTATAAATAATATTTATAATAAATTAATTTATTTATAATATATTACATAGAATAATATAAATGATCATATCAATTAGCTTGTAATTTTTTATTGATAATTTAATATGTATGAGTTTATTTTATTTTTAATTTGCTAATTAATGTTTAATTAATGTATGTTTATAATTAATGTTTAAGTAATGTTTTTTTATAATTATTATTTAATTAATAATTTTTATAATTAATATATTTTTTTTATTTATTTATAAAATAATTAAATATTTAAATATTGGATGAAAATATAAAATATATAAATATTTAGAGTGAATATATAAAATTATATGAATTTTTTAAGTGAAATATATAAATAAAATTAAAGTAAAATAAATAATATAATATTAAAAAGAGAGAAGAATATAAATAGAATATTATTTTTGGTGTTAAAATTGGTGCAGAAGGTTGGAGTAAATATTGCACCATTTTAGTGCAAAGCACCAAAATGGTGCAAAAAATAGTGCATAGGGTTGGAGATGGCCTTAATACCCATTGGACCCCTTCTCTTTTCCACCCACCACTTCCACTACACAACTCATATATCACTAAATTAACTATGGCCCTCTCCTCCCCTTCGCTCTCTAGCAAGGCGGTGAAGCTCTTCTCCTTTACCCCTAAGCTCATGGGCAATGGCTATGTCCATTCTCCAGTGAGCTTCCGTCTTACTTGACTGGTGAGTTCCCAGGTGACTATGGATGGGATACTGTTGGTCTCTGTGCTGACTCAGAAACTTTTGTCGAGAACCGTGAGCTTGAAGTGATTCACTGCAGAAGGGCTATGCTTGGAGCTCTTGCATGGATGAATAAACAGTTTCTCCAGTATGAAATCTGTAGGTTCTGCCTGGATAGCCCGTCAAAGGATCTGCTCTCATGTTCATGTTTGTCATTGGTACTTATGATAGTGGATACCATGTTTTGGACCAAGATTTCCATAGATTTGCTTGGTAGGATCACCATAAAAAAAACCAAGTCTCATCATAGTAGCAAAATTATTTGAGACAGCCTTGTCAATATTCGACTCATCATAGTAGGACCAAGACTTCAGTGTGCTGGTCTAAGAATCACCAGCAATTGAGATCCAGACCTATCAAATTAAAAAAAAAAAAATTGCAATTTCATTATAAATACTAAGCCTCTTTTAAGGAAAAAATGCAATTAACAAGCAATATCCCTTTTTTTTTCAAAGGGTAATTTTATTTAGTCTACTAGTGAATGGGGATTTGGGGCGGTTGTGGCATTGTCTTTCAAATGTCATCTTATGTCATATATCTAGCTTGTGACACTGGTTTTCAAATCAGGTACTCATGTATGCTTCTATCCTAAGTTATAGTCACGTTTTGACAATATTAAGGGTCTAATTCACTCATAGTCTCTTCATGAAATTTGTTATCTTAGCAATTAAGACTTTTTCTTTTGTGACTTTATTTTAATCTATAATCTTTTAAATATAATTATTTGTATGTCATTTATTTTAGTCATAACATTTATTTTCTTTAGACAGACTGCACCCGAAGGCTGCCTACATTCCTCTAATTGAGAATCAGGTTCACGCAGCTTTTAACAATAGATAATAATATAAAGTTTATACTAATATAATTTGTTCATATCAACCACATTATCACATTATGCTATTCAAAATTATATACATATACAAATTTATATATTATCCATTATGAATATAACCCATCAATAATAATATTTTAGACCATTAGCCCTAAAAAGTACACTGAAGGCATCTTAAGTTAATTTCTAAACAAATCAATTTTTTTAACTCAATCTGCAGGCCTGAACATAGCTTCATACCTAAGGCAACTTGATGCAAGTACCTGGCACCCTTCATCTGGCAGTTACCAAAGCACTAAAGGTGCTTTAATTAACTTGCCTTGCCCAGAAACTTGAGAAACATTACCATATCAATTTACCTCATCCAAGATGGACCGACTCACCTTTGGTAATCCTAATCTAAAGCAAACAAAGAAAATACAGAACAACTATAGTTGTAGATATTTGCTTACCAAATGCTTGGTGTCAAATCCCCAATTTGCTTAATTTCTTGTTCTGGATTTCCACCAAAGAGGGGAGCCCATAATGAGAGAATATCAAAAACCTGGTCTTGAAGCTCCTACAAGTAGCAAGAATAGCAGCATAACATACACGTACTGTCTACATCAACTGGTGAATCTAATAATAATTGTATACCTCCTTTGGCATAGAAGATAATAGAGAGGATAGAAGTAGCCATCCAGCTTCTTTTTCAACTGTTGCAGCCACAGGGTTGCGACTAGGTTTTGTTAGCATTTTCTTTGCAACTTCAAGTGCTGACCTAGGCAATCTGAGTACAAAACAGGATCATATAGGTTTCCAAAACAACCCGTATATGAGACAAAAATACAAGTCAAGAGTACCATAGCCATACAAATATGCGGTCAACAACCAAAGGGCTGAATATTATTCTCATGAAATACTGTTCTATAGAAATTTGCAGAACAACCAATGTTTTGACCGAAATATTTGATTCCGGTCTCAAAGAATCCTAATTTAGTTGTACATAGAAATTTATTTTATCATGTGAGAATTAAGATATGGTTCAAATATCAACATTTGCAATATATTAGTCAATATTTAGGAAGGGAACTACGAGTTTCCTTTAACCTGGTAAATTTTGGGTGCATGCATGGCTTTTTTTTTTTTTTATCCTTCAGACACTAAAATTAGGTTTTAAAAATTCTATAGTTTTGTAAGAAATACATTATTGTCCTCTATAGAGAAAGGATTAGAGTATCAGAATTCAGAAAAATAATTGACCAAAATGCTTTATTGATAACCAAGATGTAGAAACAACTCCAGAACCACAGAGAAATAACAAGTACTGAGTAAACAAACATAGTAACAACTGCTCCAAAGCAAGTAACAGAAGAAACTATACATAAATGAAAAGAACAACTAACAATACGACACAAACACAATCTCTAAGAAGTGCTTTAATATATTATTGAGCATTAGCCTCAGCCCGAATATAAAATGCAAAATAGAAAAGCTAGTTTATTGATATAAAGTAAAGATGCTTTCGTGCTTATCATTTACTTGCTATGTAGCCATCTTTACATAACTTGGCCCAAGCAATGCCCAAAGAGTTTATGCCTTTCTTGGTTGGACTTAAGCAACATGCAACATTCTTTCAAGTCCTAAATTTTGAGCAAGAAGCAGACATATACGGGGATGAGAAGGAGTTTCTTAATTCTCACAATTAGCACAAGTGGGAAAAGGGAAGACCAAAGTCTGCATTATACTAAATCTTTTTGGTAATTGAACTAACTATATTTGATCACCATAGAATATCAAGCACCAAAAGGAAACAATATATGTGGCATATAGAGAAACGAAATCAATTATAAAAGATTGACACTATTATAAAGGATTCACTGATTCACTGACCCAAGATTTATTAAAAAATAAAAATGGTACAGGGGCTAAAGTCTACACTTCCATAAAATTTCACTTTCAGAAAGAGAAAGATTTAAATGCTAAATTAACAGAAATCGAAAAACAAAGGAATTACTTGAATTCTTTCAACAGAGGATATAAAAGTCAAGATTTCCATAATATTTCACTTTCAAAAAGAGAAAGATTTAAATGCTAAATTAAAAGAATTCTACAAACAAAGGAATTACTTGAATTCTTTCAACAAAAGATATAAAAACGAAGATTTCCATAAAATTTCACTTTCAGGAAGAGAAAGATTTAAATGCTAAATTAACAAAAATCTAAAAACAAAGGAATTACTTGAATAGCAGAGGATATAAAGGCCAAGATTTCCGATCCTTCAACAGAAGATATAAAAGCCAAGATTTCATATCCTCAACGCAGTCTTTACGTCCTTGGGTTTGTCTTTCTTTCTTTGCTGATAAGAAGTCGGAAACATGGCTTCTGTACAATTGTTGGCGTATACCAACGGAACGGATAGTGGGGGTGAAATGGGCAAGTCAACCGGGAAAGATGGCAGCCGGTTTACGTCCTTGGGTTTGTCTTTCTTTCTTTGCTGATAAGAAGTGGCCTATACCAACGGAAACGGAACGGATAGTGGGGTGAAATGGGCAAGTCAACGGGAAAGATTGTTTAAGCAAGGAGGAAAACAAATAATTAATTACTAATTAGGAAGAAATTAAAGGGGAGGAAGACAAAATGAAGATGGCAGAAGGGAAGAAAATAGAAGAAATGAGAAATTCAAGAGAGAAAGGTGAAAAATAAAATGAAGATGGCAGAAGGGAAGAAAGACAAAAACCTTGAGAGGATTTGAATTCATTTTGAGTTGCAATACTACTCCCATAATAACTGTGGACGACTTAAAACTGCCAAACAACACGGGCCGGATCCGCTGGCCCAGTGGTTTTTATTTTAAAAAATTAGGGGTATTTATGTAATTCTATTAATTTTATATAATTTTAATATAAATCACTATTATTTTCGATTTTTCTACTAGCTGTGAATTAATAATTTAATCTTAAAATTTATTTTATTAAACGTTAAATATAGCAAATAATTAATAACCAGCGGATAGTTAAGCTTTTATTAAATTATTTTCATCTATTGTTGTTAAAATGGCAATTAAAAATATATATTATATAATTTATTTATAATTAAAGTATATATAAATTAATAATTAATTATAAATATAAATTAGAAAACTGATTATTAATTAAATAAAAATTACTTTTAATATGTATTTTTATTATATAAAATAAATAAATTTTATAAGCAATTTTATAATATTTATATTTATTTTATAAGTTTAAATAATTTATTAATATATATTAAAATTTATAATAATATGAAATATTATAATTAATAAATATAAAAAGATGATATCAGTATAAATAAAAGATAAAATTTCATCAATTATTTATATATTTTTAATATATAAAAATTATATTTTATATTAATAATATTAAATAAAATATTATATATCTTGTTATATAAAGTTATCCTTTATAATTTTTATATAAATTTATATACAATCGTATTTTTTATAAAATATTTAATATTTTTATTTTAATTTAGTCATCTAACTAGAGGCAATTAGAATATAAAAACCCAAGATTTCCATACTATTTCACTTTCAAAAAGAGAAAATATTATAATTTCATAAAATATCTTGTATTTCAAGATTTTTCTTCACTTTCCAGGGATGAAATTTATGGTATAAGCCGAGACGTTGTTGTTAACAGAATGCTTTCATGTTACAATGGCATGAACAAAGAACCCGAACATGGAGAACATAGCCAATATGCTATTCTTGAGCTCAGCAAATGCTTCTGGGTCATCAGTCAAATCCAATGGGTCAAATCTTTCACCTGAGTAGATTGGGTTTCTAATCTCACCGAGTGGTCCACCGGTAAATATGTAACCCTCAACGGCACCCATCAAAACTACCTGAACTAAATTTTAATAAGTTGTGGATTAGTGAAATATTATAAGGGGCCTTTTCATTCATTTTAGTACTTTCCAATCCATGTTCACATCACATCTTTCAAAAAGATTTATTATATCTCTATGCACCGATAAAAGGAATCATTTTTTTCCTTAATGTGAAAATTTATCAAAATATCTGTCGATCAATCTAAACATTAAATGCCCGGATTCGTTATTGGGCAATAAATAGATCTAAAACTTGGTGGTCTAAAGGGTGCCAAGTAGGATGAATAAGAATAAACAAACAAAACCTACAGCTTCTAATAAAATGACAGTTTTAGATACCCCACAATAAGAAGAAACTCTTAAGAAATCCTGAACTTAGATTCCACCAAGATTAGAAAATCCATCTCCAACCCTGTATTAATACCCATTGGAACCCTCTTCCCTTTTCCACCCACTGCTTCCACTACACAACTCATATACCAGTAGATTAACTATGGCCCTCTCCTCCCCTTCGCTCACTGAAAAGGCGGTGAGCTCTCCCCTTTGCCCCTAAGCTCATGGTCAATGGCCATGTCTTCATGAGGAAAACTGCTAGCAAGTATGTTTCCTATGAAAGTCTATGGTACGGTTCAAACCGTATTAAGTACTTGTAATTAAGTTAGAATACATGATTCTTATTTTTTTTAAGGATCTAGAATTATGACTTACTTCTTTACATGCTCTATTAAGCTTGATTTTGAGACTTTATAGCACTCCATGTACATTCCAAATAATTTTAAAAGCACATTTCCTCGTATCAGTTTAGTGCATCCAAAATATTACGAGGCGTTTGATTAGAAAATTTTAAAATATGAAATTTGTGTATATGTTTTGTTCAATTAATTAGAGTCGTTCAATTAATTAGAAAAATCATAATATATGTTTTGTTCAATTAATTAGAATTTATATATCATATCAATAATATTAAATAAATAAAATATTATATATTTTATATTATAATTTTTTTATATTTCAAATTTTTATTAAACTACAATATTTCTATAAGAATAAAAATCAGAAGTAAATAATGAAATTAATAAAAAAATAGTATTGAAATAAAAATATGCATTTTAAAGATTATTTTATTAGTAAACAAAATTTTAGGGATTATATTATAATTTTTTAATAACTTTTTATATTTAATTTATTTTTTTTATTAAAATTAAGACAAAATAAAAAAAATTAATTTTATTATAAAAATTTAAAATATAAATATAAATTAATATAAATGTTTCAAATTTTTTTTATTTAATACACCTTCTAAGGAATAATGCATAACAAGTGGATTAAAAATATTTTTATCAAAATTAATTCAAATAAATAGTTAAAATTGAGATAAATATGAAAAAGATTGATTTTATTGTCTGAAATTTTAATATTAGAATATAAAAAAGTAATAAATATTTAATTTTTTTTATCAAATAAACCTAATATGAATAAATTTAACCCACCATTTTATTTTTTATGATTTTGCGAATGTATCTTAAATTGCCACCCAAATAAGAATTTCCTTTCATTATTTTGTACTTGTACCCACTACCAACCACTCATGCTCATATTTAATTCCTTATTTGGCCTCAAGTACTAATGGGCTAAATATATGTACACTATCTATTTATAATTTTATTTTACTTTAAATTTTTTTAAATTAATTTAGGAAAAATCTTAATTTTATTAGTCATCTAACTAGAGGCAATTAGAATATAAAAACCCAAGATTTCCATACTATTTCACTTTCAAAAAGAGAAAATATTATAATTTCATAAAATATTTATTTTAGTCAATAAATAAATAAATATATATATTTATTATTATTAAATCTAATAAAAAAAATTTAAGCTAACAATTAAAAATAATTTACAATTTAATACAAATAAATTTACAATCAGTCAAAATAGAATTCTCTAAAATTTTCTCTTACTATTAAAATTAACTTAAATACTTAATATAAAGATTATTATACTAAATTTTTCGCAATTCGATACATTGAAAATTTGAAATAAAATAAATAATCAAATCATTAAGTATTAGAGAATACATGCAAAATCACTGAACTGAGCACAAAAAGTTTAGGATAATTGGATTTGCAAAAGAAAAAAAAAATTGTCCACACTATGACTCTTCATAACAGATATTACATTTTCAACACCACTAGTCACATTCGAATATATTCCACACTTCGACAGAAAGCACTCAAAATATTTCAAGATTTTTCTCCACTTTTCAAGGACGAAATTTGTGGTAAAGCCGAGGCGTTATTGTTAACAGAGTCAGAAAAGTGGCCGCCAAGTTCTCCAACAATCTCTTTCATGTTACAATGGCATGAACAAAGAACTCGAACATGGAGAACATAGCCAATCTGCTATTCTTGAGCTCAGCAAATGCTTTTGGGTCATCAGCCAAACCCAATGGGTCAAATCTTTCACCTGAGTAGATTGGGTTTGTAATCTCACCGAGTGGTCCACTGGTAAATATGTAACTTTCAACGGCACCCATCAACACTACCTGAACTACCTGAACTAAATTTTAATAAGTTTTGGATTAGTGAATTATTATAAAACTAACAATTGTTTTTGGATTTCGAAATATGGCATGTCCTCGGAATATCAAGAGTGATAAATGTACTAATCTTATAATTTTAAGTGTGAACTTTAAATAATTTTATAAAATAATTTTATTTCAAATCCATTTTAAAAGATTTTTAAATATGTGAATTTATTTAGATTACTCAGTTATTTGGATCAAAAGTTACAATTAGTATCATATATATCATCGATAAAAAAATTGTACGGAACTAGTGGACCCGTAAGAAAAGGTCTATCCATGGGAGTTTTTATGGAGAAGTCAAAAGTTTGAGTATCTTCATTTTTTTTTCCTGCAAGATTGTTCATCAATTTCTGCATGTTAATTATCATTTACATGAGATCAATCACCGCATGAAATCTCAATAACTTTTGTGCACAACTAATGAAAGCTAATAATTTTTATTATCATACGATATTTTTTGATTTACCAATTATAGTCTACACGAATGATTCATATATAATAGTTTAAAATAATGTTTAAAATTATAATTACGATTTTTAAATATATAATTAGTAAATATGAAATTGTATGTGTATATATTCGCATACAAATTTAAGAGTATCAAACTTTGTGTTAGATCACCAAAAGCAGGTAAGGTAGGTAAGGTGTGTTGTCAAAAATCTGAACCCACATGTTATAAGTTGTACTTTGATCTAATAAAGTATTGTGAGATGTAAATTATTTAAATTTAAAATTAAATAATGGTAATCTAATAAAAAATATATTATTAATAAAATAAAAATTTATAATTTAAATAAAAAAATAACATTTAAGAGGTAAAATTTACTATATTTTAGAGGTTATATAATTTATTACTTTTTAATAAGGGGTCTTTTCATTCATTCTAATACTTTCCGATAGTATTTACATACACTGATAAAAAGAATTAAAAAGAATTTTTTTTAGTGTGAAAATTTATCAAAGTATGGATCGATCAATCTAAATATGAAACGTCCATATGAACAATAAATAAATATAAGAATTTAGCGGTCCAAAAAATATCATATCGGATAAAAAGAACAAACAAATAAAATCTACATCTTCCAATGAAGTGACAGATTTAAATACCGCTCTTATGGAATCATGAACGTAGATTTCACT
Organism: Manihot esculenta; assembly: GCF_001659605.2. Lineage (NCBI taxonomy): Eukaryota > Viridiplantae > Streptophyta > Magnoliopsida > Malpighiales > Euphorbiaceae > Manihot > Manihot esculenta. The sequence goes on from NC_035167.2 coordinate 15,599,437, forward strand.
GAGATAAGGAAATCCATCACCAACTATCTATTAATACCCATTGGACCCCTTGTCTTTTCCACCCACCACTTCCACTAGCAAGGCGGTGAAGCTCTTCTCATTTGCCCCTAAGCTCATGGGCAATGGCCATGTCCATTCTCCAGTGAGCTTCCGTCTTACTTGACTAGTGAGTTCCCAGGTGACTATGGATGGGATATTGTTGGTCTCTGTGCTGACTCAGAAACTTTTGTCAAGAACCGTGAGCTTGAAGTGATTCACTGCAGATGGGCTATGCTTGGAGCTCTTGGATGAATAAACAGTTTCTCCAGTATGAAATCTATAGGTTCTGCCTGGATAGCCCGTCAAAGGATCTGCTCTCATGTTCATGTTTGTCATTGGTACTTATGATAGTGGATACCATGTTTTGGACCAAGATTTCCATAGATTTGCTTGGTAGGATCACCATAAAAAAAAACCAAGTCTCATCATAGTAGCAAAATTATTTGAGACAGCCTTGTCAATATTCGACTCATCATAGTGGGACCAAGACTTCAGTGTGCTGGCCTAAGAATCACCAGCAATTGAGATCCATACCTATCAAATTAAAAAAAATTGCAATTTCATTATAAATACTACGCCTCTTTTAAGGAAAAAATGCAATTAACAAGCAACCTGATAATCAACTTTAACAAGTAATTAGCATTTCAAGCATTACCTGCCAATATTGTGTAGCTGCAGCTTCTTCTGGTGTTTTGGTATAGTGTTGTCCATTGAAGAACTCATATACTGAATCACAGTCAGAAACTATGTATCTGCAAAAACCGAGCCGAATTCAAACCAGATGATCAACTATGAAACTCAAAATTCGGAGAATGAATATATACCCATTCAATTTCCATTCGCCTCGAATGACCCCAGAAAGAAGATTTGGATCAGCACATGTTGGCTTACCATTGACCTGATTGTAGGAACACATTACACTGGCAACATTACCATCAAGAACACAACTTCTAAATGGAGGTTGAAATGTATCTTCCATGTCTTGCTTTGTTACCTGAATTATCACAATTCAAAAGCACACAAAAGAAAAATAATAAATGGACTTCTAACCAGGGGCCTCTTAGCCTCTTCCCCATCTGGGATCACGAAAAATGTTTAACATTTGGCGACCAAAACGTCAAGCCTGTCAATCCTACGTTCTGCATGGCCCTTGCCTTCAGTAGAAAGTGCCTTGCAAAAAACAATTTCATCAAATGAATTGGAATCCGTTCACTAACTTTTAAACATCAAATGAGGAAATGGTACAGTGATTGTATACCTTTCCAATGGCTTGGAAAAGGACGAAAGCCTTGTAGCTGCAGGTAGGACATTGGAGAAATTTGTACCACGACCCACAAAAGAGACCAAGCCTCAGACCACCAGTTATAGTTGGGTATCCCTAGTCTACTCACACTTGCAGAAATTTGTACCATGACCCACATGAGAAAAAAAAGGAGAGTTTTTATGTTTGAACTTCAGATTATATTGGGCTGTGATGATATGTAAATTGTTGTGATTTAATTCAAAGCATAATGTAATTTTTGCATGCTAAAAGTGCATCTTCTCTGCGACTGTCTTGTAAAAGAACTGTCATCTTCTACTCTGAAAGGATAAATTTCCCACAGAAAATTCCATGAAAATGAAACAATTACAGGTAGTTGAAATCAAATCGTCGCTATAGTTCTCAGGATCGTTCCTGTAATGGTTAAATGCAAGTTCTAAAGCACCATTCGATCCCTGCAAATGTTTTATCCATCAGAATAACAGTCAAGAATAGCATGTTAAATACAAATCTGACAAAATCGCAAAACAGAGGAACATTTTGAACCATCAGAACAGTCGAGATTATAATTGTAGTTGTATTGTAGATCATGCAGCCTGCAGGCTCATCTTTTGATTGACCGGTGATACTAGTAAGTTCTATTAGCTCAAAGCTTAGGTATAGCAACCTAATTAAGATAAAAATCAAGTAACCAGCTCTAGTCAATTGCCTGCTCATCAGGATTCAAGAATGTATATCCATTTCGAAACTGAAGAGGAATTGTCTCATCATCAACATCAAAGACACTAGGGGAGAGAAAAAATAATGAGTTGATGAATCATGATACTTGTAAATAATTTCAGGAAAGTTGTTGAATATGCAAAAAGCACGTCACATATGTTATGAATAAAATCTTATGTTAAGTCCCCCGGAGTCCTCAAGCCCCAAGAATTATCCTAAAATATTAATTTATGTTCACTAGGTCACTGATTCAAAGTGAGATCTATAAAGATATCACTCTCAAATCCACCAGATATCATTGGACTAGGAGTGAATACTCGGTTATTTGCCATTCTAGAAAATTTGCATAGGCAAGATTGATAGCTTTACCTGTGTAAGGCCACAAGGCTCAAAGATAGATGGGATGACAGAACATGTCAGATGCTGCATAAATGGAATGAGAAAGAGGTTAATCATCTTCAATATCAGCCGAATGTGCTCATGATTCTGAAAGTGATTTGCGATACCTCAAATTCCCTCTACAAAAGAAATGAACAAGTAAACTAAAAGTATCTGTCCAGAGGAGTAAGCTTGGAACTGACAGAGGAGTAGGAAAAGGTGTACACCTTTCTGTGGCACCATTCTTGTTATGCAGCCCAAGTATTCAATAAAATATGAAAGACTTCTAGGATTGGATGCACATTCACAAAGAAAATAACAAATATTCAAGAAAACTCCAAACAGAGAATCAAATGACCCATTCATATAGTTTTCCGTAGTTGTAAAATGTATGATCATGCACTGTAAGAAAATTAAGGCAGAAGCAAATTTTAAATTAGTCATGGCAATTATGTCTGGTTTTTTGCCAGCTTGAAGAAGCAATTCAAGTGCAGCACGGCTGAAAAACGAAAAACGATAGAAATCATCATGTTCTCCGTAAAACTGCCCTCTCCAAAAGAACTTGTCAGGGTGTTGAGGCTCAATAAAGTAAACAGGAAGACCTGCGTGATTGAAACTCACAATCAAGATGAATAGCTTAAATAAATTGTGGAAAAAAAATTTAGCCTACCCTTAAATTGCCAATACCATCATATTGCATGCAGTCATATTTTGGCAGAATAATTTCCACAAGGTGTCCTCTCTTTTTTAGTGCTTTTCCAAGACCGGTCACAACATCTCCCAAGCCACCAACCTTTTAGCAAAAAATAATTCATAATTAATATTAGTGACAAAAATATGACAAGGAGAACACAACAAGAGAAAAAAAAGGGGAAGGAGAAGAAATTAACTTTCCATGAACTCTACCAATATTCAGAATTATGCAAGCAGAACAACCATCTGAGATGAAATTTTGCAAATTTTAAATAATTTCTATATATTTAATTAATCAAATTTAACATCCTATAGTTGGTTCTCATGTTAAATACTTGCGTGGAAGATTGTAAGCACCTTCTTATTCATAGTCATCGATTTGGCTATTAAGATGTTCTGGAATTTAAAAAAGAGTGATTTGGTTATTAGAACTCGTAGTTGAAAAATGTGAAGAAGAAGATTTTGGTCACTAAGATATTTCTACCGTAAACCCAAATTTTTGCAAAAGAATGCAAATTAACCACATTAGTTGAATTATTGACTAATAATATTGAAACAAAGGAAATAAGATTTTCTTTTCCCTTTTCCCATTATAAACCCCATAAACCAAGTCAAACATCTAAAAAGAGCTGGATGCAACTCAAGATTGTGTACAAGACCAAAACAATAACATGGCCAGTACAGAAAAACCTTCCCCTCCACCGGACAATTCAGGGAAGCTTGTAATCATTAAACAACAATTCCATAGGTAATCTAACAGCCATACTTGGTTCCTAATTCCTTGCTCATTCTTCAAAAGAGTCGTTAGTTTATTATGCAACTTTGAATCAAATTTTATAATCTCACATGAAAGGCCTTAGCTCAACAAAAACCAGTTGTTACCGTAATTTCTTTTACATTGTTTGGTGCAATAGGCAAACCACAAGCAGAAGCAGTAAAACAATAGCTCAATATCACTCAGAAGTTGAATTGTGAACAGAACAGAGAACGACGTTTACCACAAGAATGTTGATCAAGAGTTAATATGCTGTGCATAATAGTTGTAAGAATATATGCTAATAATAGAAAGAACCATTAGATAGAAAGAGAACACGCATCAATTTCTAACAAAAGTCACCTTGAAGCTGACACCTCTCAGTACATCCTTATCCCCAAATGACTTGTAGACATTTTTACCTTCAATTAGAACATCAGAATCATCCTCTGGTTCCAATACCGTCCCTAATTGCTTTGATTTATAAGAATCCTGGTCACACCTAAAAGAAAAGAAAAACATAGTAAGAAACAGATGCAAATTAAGTTAACGATAGAGCAAAAGGAGATAAAAGAAGAAAAGCGCTGAACAACAAACGATCAAACAAGACACCGCAAAAACTAAAAACAATCTAAACTACAGAAACTAGACAAATACACTTAGCGTAAGGGAATTACATTGAATTTGGTTGCTCGATATTCATCGCGGCCTATGTTTCGCAGAGGTGCCATACAAGCGCAGAGAACCTTTCTCTGATTATAGCAGAACGAAGAGGTTGTGTCCGTACTCCAAATAGAGAATCTAGCAGACCCAGTAGAGCCATGCGGTGCAGTAGCAGGAAATAACATTGAACCAGTCAAAGAAACCATACTTGCAGAAGCAATTGAGATTCTGGATGATGATATTACTGATTCTGAAGCACACCCAGATCGATCTTCAGGCCAAAAATTACAAAAACACAAACAATATCTAAAATGAGGTGGAATACAGGTTATGAATGATGGAGAATGCAATTTGAAGCAAACCCAGAAGAATTTATGGGCAAGATTTCACAAAGTAATTGAATTTCACCATTAAAGTGAGAAACTTAAAGGTAAATCAAACTTTGCCATCGAAATCCCAGATGAAATGTCCTCGATACACTTGCAAAAAGCCGGCCAAGAACCAAGAAGGCAGACCGATGTGAATGAATACGATATTAGAAATAAAGGGAAAAGAAAAAACAAATATAGAAAAGGACCACGTTTTTGTCGTGCTTTCGTAAAGAAACGTATTGGGAGTGTTGCAGTCTTTTAATCATGTTCATAACATTTGGGGCATCAAGAACCTCCCTCAAGCAATGCCTGTGTAACAAAGGTTAATGTTCACTAAATTTAGGAAGGACAAAACAAGTTATGTTGTGTTCTAGCTGCTGTGACCTAATATAGTAGTAGGATAATCCTCCTTCCAGTTACAAACAGCTAAACCGTCTCCACTCCAAATGACGAAAAGATGAAAATGGATGAAGATAATTTTTTTAAAAGAAAAAAGGGAGAACAGGAAAAAGAAAAGAACTTCAGGGCGCATAACCAAGTTAACAAGAAAATCCAGTACCATATAAACATAAAGTATATATGCTCAAGAAATTTATCCCAAAACATCATATTCCAGTATGCCATTATGCTTGATACCTCTACCCTGCAAAGTTTCATTCATTGTTTTAACCACTATTAACACTGGAAGCAAAGATAACAAACATACTTATATCCTGAGCTTGCACTATGCGTGACTTGTTCTCAATAATGGGTCTCAGCTGTCTCATCTCTGCCTCCAACAATAAGTGACGATGAAACTGATCCTGAAGAATAAAACACTCGACTATTGTATATATTGCTGCAGAAAAAAAATCATTTCACAAGAGATCAAAGCCATATTAGCAAGGAGGAAGTTGAATGAAAACAGGGGGGGGGGAGAATGGCATATTTATTGCAAACCTTAGTGAAACCAGGGCTTGCAATCACCGCACAACGAATGACACTGAAATCAATATGCTTGGATAAAATCTATCAGAACTGGTGAAGAAGTGCTTCAGGTATTTAATTTGCCTGAAACATATTGTGAATTCAGAAGCAGGGTAGAGGCATACTAACATAAAATACAAATCAAATGCTCACCTGTAAAACATGCTCAAAGAACTTATTCAATGCCTGCAGCAAGGAGAACAAGAAATGTAAAACATAGAGTTTTAAAGCACTTCTGATAAATTCATGAATCCTTAGAATCCATGCAAAAGGAGGCAGAACCATAGAAGCCACATCAGTAATAACAACTCCAGTACATTGACAAGCCAATAGCAACTCAAATATAAATGACTTGGATTCACTGTGTTGGAAGAAAAGAAGCATACCGACTCATAAACAGCAATGGCAGGGCCATGCTTTCGAGGAATTGAAGTCTCTATCCTTGATCGATTAGCTGTTACGATGTAGTGTATTAGTCACAGCACCATAAGGCACCAGGATAACAGTTTACAACATGACAATAAAAAAAATATTCGAGAAAATAAGATATGAAGTAGAGTGGAAGTCATTCCTTATAGGCTTTGTTGCTTCATGTTTATGTGATTATTTATTTTTAAACAACTGAACCAAAAAAAATCAAAGAATTACCTTACCTTTTACCGACAAGTAAGATGTGTGCAAGTCCTTCTTGCATTAAAACCACAGCAAGATCAGCACTTGCATCGGGATTTGAAATTGTAGGGAGAGAAACATCAGTTACAAAGTAATTAAATTAGTCTATGCATATTTAACATCATCAATTAGACTACTTGAGCAATTCAAAGCACCAAACCTATAAAACCCTGAAGGACCAACTTCAGTAGGTGGAACACAAACAGCTAGCATCAGCAACAAAGGAATAACTGCCAGGCAGGTAATGCTCAAGAGTGCAAAAACTAAGTTAAGGGACAACACCCACCCTAAAGAAACTAAGTTTTAGGCCATCAAGGTCCAACAGGTTAGGAATTCTAGATGTAGCATGCATTTCCATGCACCGTACAGTAATGTCCTTTTAGTGAGACACTGATTATGAAGAGAAGAGCTAATTTTCCAGATTCTCCTCTAGGCAATATTTATTGCCAGTAGCTTTAACATCTCTAGTAAACCAGAGCATTTTATAGGAGAACGACCACACTTAGTTTTCATTAGTTAGGATCCTCAATTGTTCAGTTGCATTATGGCATTATAATTGCTCAGTAGTAAACTATGATGTGTGAGTGGGTACCGACAGGGCTTAACTTTTCTATAAGAATAGTCAATTGCCTGATGCATTTGACACTTCAATGAAGTCAAGGTGGACATAATGCTATTAAATGAGTGATTCTTACAATTCCAACTCAAAAAAAAGGAAAATTGCAACAAAGAGCACCATGTGCACCAATAGTAATTTGTTAATAGCCGGTATCAACGCCTAACTACAAGCAGCTTGAGCATAACAGATGTAAACCACATGGTTGGGATTCTAAAAAATCAACAGTGTGGAACTTCTAAAGAAATTATTCCCACATGGATATGCATTCAAGTAACAGAAATAGCTAGCCACAGTAAACTCGGAAGAGTCGAGTACGATTGTTTTTGAGATTAGGAATTGTAAGAGCAGCATTCAACGTGACGAACACAATTACAGGTTTAAAAGAGGTAACGACACCGAGAGAGAAGATATAAAAATAAAGGATCGAAAGGTGAATTGAGTTAGGAGAAAGCACGAAGGCAATATCTCCTTTTCTGAGGCCAAAATGGTGGTGAAGCGAGAGGCCAATTTTTTGTGCGAAGGACGAAGTCGGTGACCTGCCATCCAGCTCGTGTAAACCGCATGACTTTGGGCCACCATGCATCTGAAATTTCGATGAGCCAAAACCACTCCATTAACTCGACTAGTAGTCCGTGAGGATAGAGAATTATCCCAGGGTCCAATTGGTAAACCTTCACTCCTTCCATTTCTCCACAGTGAGCTAGACTCATCATCAGCGATTCAAACTCGGGAGAGTCGAGTACGATTGTTTTGAGATTAGGAATTGTATGAGCAGCATTCGACGTGACGAACACAAGTACAGGTTTCGAATGCTGAATTTGGTGGAGAATCTCAAGTTTAAAGATAATTGATTTTTTAGGAGAGGTAACGACACCGAGAGAGAAGATATAGAAATAAAGGACCGAAAGGTGAATAGAGCTAGGAGAAAGCACGAAGGCAATATCTCCTTTTCTGAGGCCAAAATGGTGGTGAAGCGAGAAGGCCAACTTTTTGTGAGAAGGACGAAGTCGGGAAAATAAATTCGGCAGCGAGCGACGGCGTCGATGAGAGCGTTTTAGGTTTTTCTACACCATTTAAGAATTTTACCTTAATTAACCAACGATTAATACCTCGCCTTGGTTATCCAAGGTGTAGCGTAGAGTCCAGCATCAAGTAATATAAAAATACAATATGGCCTGCTACCGACAGATGCTCCCCCACTTTCAATTCAAATTTGTAAAGAATCGCCAAATATTTTTAAATCCTAATTTATTGTGCCAAGAAATAAAATTTTGGATTTTTATGACACTATTCTTTATTTTTTCAAGAAACAATTTCATTTAGTCTGCTAGTGAATGAGGATTTGGGATAGGTGCAACACTTCCTTTATGCCTTATAACTGAACTACGACATTGCCTTTCAAATGCCAACTAACGTTTTATATCTAGACGGTGACACTGCCTTTCAATTGTTGTTTTATATCACAAATTGCACCTATTCGCATGCCAATTTTCGTTCCTTTGACAAGCTTTCCAAGTTATTCATTTTAGGTACTTCTGTATGCTTCTATCCTAAGTTATAGTCAAGTTTTGGCAATATTAAGGGTCTAATTCACTCATGGTCTCTTTATCAAAATTGTTCTCCTATATCTTAGCTAATTCAGTGATTTCTTTTGTGGCTTTTTTTTTTCTATAATCTTATAAATATAATTATTTGTATGTTAATTATTTTAAATATATTAAACTTATTAAATTTCAAATAAGTAATTTATTCAACATGAAAATCTGTTAATATGGCTTGAATTTACATCGCTACTATTTGCTAATTAAAGTCTTAACATATATTATATTTCGACCGCACCCGAAGGCTGCCTACGTACCTCCAATAGAGGATCAGGTCCACGTAGCTCTTAACAATGGATAATAACATAAAGTTTATACTAACATAATTTATTCTTGCTAATAATCAACCACAATATCACACTATGCTATACAAAAATAATCTTATTCATTTATTGAATAATCTATTGGAGGAATAAGGGTTATATCTAGAATCCAGGAAATAACTAAGGAAACATAAATAATTATATTTTCATAGCTAACTTTGCACAATCCAATTAAGAAACTAAATACAAATATTCAAAACATATATATATATATATATATATATATACACATATTTATATATAAACAGATATCAATATAACCTATCAATAATAATTACTTGTACCGATTAAAGTGTTTAAAATCTAACTATATCACCAATATAGATAAAAACTAAACTTCCAATAAACAACAATATTATCTCAAATAATATCACTTCCGCCAAAATAATTTATCTAATCTTATCAAATATAATCTTACTTCTGAAAAGGAAAAAAGAATAAACTATTGCAGCGATTAATTCGGTTTTCCAACATAGACCTTCAATATAATCTTAAAGGCAATTCTATCCACTTCCAAGTGATGAATCGAAATATTTATCAAAAAGTACATTAGGAATTCATACACTATTTATGTCATGTTCTTAAAAGTTTGATAGACTCTACAATCTTCCGTATTTTTTTCCTAGCTAGAGTAACTAATATGTTATTAATGAGATCAATTAACCCCTTAATCACACCTACCATCTCATAACTATCACCTATTTTATGTGCGTATTTTCCTTGTATCTTCAATCCCCTCTTACATAATGTTTAGATAATTAAACTTTCTTTAAAACTCTTGAATCTGTTATTATGATAATTCAAATTTATTTCTCTGAAGGTTAAGACTATGTTTCGACATAAAACAATCATCACAGTAAAAAGTGAACAAGAAGATTGGTCACTAACATGTTCTAGCCTATTTCACCTACTCATACCTCTCCTTTTTTTCATTTCTCTTATATCATAATATTTATAAAATTCCTCTTTTTAATGATAAACAACACAAAAACAATTATGTTTTTTGAGTACATTGTCGCTCTCATAGAATTTTTCTATACCTTATTGCTAATATCTCTAATATTTTATTCTAAAAGGATATAAACTTTTATTTCAAGTCGATTCATAGCAGTTAGAAACTTGTCATGGTACAACTGCATCACATATAAGGCATCTACTATATCCTAGCAGATTCTTAAAAGTCATGCACACAATTTCCACTCAATGCTCCAATGTCCATAATGTAATCTGCAGCTTACAATACAAACGTTTGTAGCTTTGAATAGATTATCGCGATCACGACTTTAGACTATCACCTCTATCTTCTAACACAGGTTGAATGTCAAATAACATTCTTAGCCAACTTACAAAAGCCTATAGTAGAGTTATATCAAGACCTTAACCTATAAGGTATACACATTTGCTTATACTTGTTCCTTCTCCTTAACACCTAGAAAGGCCTAAACGTTAGCTCTGATACCACTAACTCTAACACCCCTATAAGGTTACTTAACTAACCGAAATGGAGAAGTACCGTGGTGCTTCTCTCATTTTGTCAAGTAACTATTATCATGTATTTCATGACATTTAATATATTTTTGGACAATGCCATAAAAAATTTAAACCTTTATGAATTTTTGCATTTTAATTAAAATGATTTTACTTGGTACAATAAGTTAGGATTTAAAAACATTTAGCGATTCAATTCAAATTTGAAATGAAAGTGGGGGAGCATTTGCCGGTAGCTAACGTGACGTTCCATCTGTATTTTTTTATTATTTACTGGTGGATCATACGCTACACATTGAATAGCCAATATGAGAAATTAACCACCGGTCAATGGTAAAAATCCAAGTTTGCTGTTTAACTAACCTCACCTAAAGTGAAATTTCGAAATTGCTCACGGAACAGTTCAACTACGCTTTTTCTAAGCGAAGCAACGCTGCAACCTGCAACATCTAGAGAGCTAAAATCTTAGCCGTCTAACAACCTAGGATCCTTAGTTATCAGCACCACCACCGGTGCAGTCTATCTTACACTCCTGAATTACTATCAACATTGTCTTCATATCAAATCTACCTATGCACACCACCGCCACTCCCATGGTTAAACCTCTCACGGAATAACATAAACCATAGACATGAAAATAAGGCAACGAAAAAAAAGAAAGTTGCAGCTGCCATCCAGCTCGTGTAAACCGCATGACTTAGGGCCACCATGCATCCGAAATTTCGATGAGCCAAAACCACTCCATTAACTCGACCAGTAGTCCGTGAGGATAGAGAATTGTCCCAGGGTCCAATTGGTAAACCTTCCCTCCTTCCATTTCTCCACAGTGAGCTAGACTCATCATCAGCGATTCAAACTCGGGAGAGTCGAGTACGATTGTTTTGAGATTAGGAATTGTACGAGCAGCATTCGACGTGACGAACACAAGTACAGGTTTCAACAGCTGAATTTGGTGGAGAATCTCAAGTTTAAAGATAATTGATTTTTTAGGAGAGGTAACGACACCGAGAGAGAAGTTATAGAAAGAAAGGACCGAAAGGTGAATAGAGTTAGGAGAAAGCACGAAGGCAATATCTCCTTTTCTGAGGCCAAAATGGTGGTGAAGCGAGAAGGCCAACTTTTTGTGAGAAGGACGAAGTCGGGAAAATAAATTCGGCAGCGAGCGACGGCGTCGATGAGAGCGTTTTAGGTTTTTCTACACCATTTAAGAATTTTACCTTAATTAACCAATGATTAATACCTCGCCTTGGTTATCCAAGGTGTAGCGTAGAGTCCAGCATCAAGTAATATAAAAATACAATATGGCCTGCTACCGACAGATGCTCCCCCACTTTCAATTCAAATTTGTAAAGAATCGCCAAATATTTTTAAATCCTAATTTATTGTGCCAAGAAATAAAATTTTGGATTTTTATGCCACTATTTATTTTTTCAAGAAACAATTTCATTTAGTCTGCTAGTGAATGAGGATTTGGGATAGGTGCAACACTTCCTTTATGCCTTATAACTGAACTACGACACTGCCTTTCAAATGCCAACTAACGTTTTATATCTAGACGGTAACACTGCCTTTCAATTGTTGTTTTATATCACAAATTGCACCTATTCGCATGCCAATTTTCGTTCCTTTGACAAGCTTTCCAAGTTATTCATTTTAGGTACTTCTGTATGCTTCTATCCTAAGTTATAGTCAAGTTTTGGCAATATTAAGGGTCTAATTCACTCATGGTCTCTTTATCAAAATTGTTCTCCTATATCTTAGCTAATTCAGTGATTTCTTTTGTGGCTTTTTTTTCTATAATCTTATAAATATAATTATTTGTATGTTAATTATTTTAGTCATATTAAACTTATTAAATTTCCAATAAGTAATTTATTCAACATGAAAATCTGTTAATATGGCTTGAATTTACATCGATACTATTTGCTAATTAAAGTCTTAACATATATTATATTTCGACCGCACCCGAAGGCTGCCTACGTACCTCCAATAGAGGATCAGGTCCACGTAGCTCTTAACAATGGATAATAACATAAAGTTTATACTAACATAATTTATTCTTGCTAATAATCAACCACAATATCACACTATGCTATACAAAAATAATCTTATTCATTTATTGAATAATCTATTGGAGGAATAAGGGTTATATCTAGAATCCAGGAAATAACTAAGGAAACATAAATAATTATATTTTCATAGCTAACTTTGCACAATCCAATTAAGAAACTAAATACAAATATTCAAAACATATATATATATATATATATACACATATTTATATATAAACAGATATCAATATAACCTATCAATAATAATTACTTGTACCGATTAAAGTGTTTAAAATCTAACTATATCACCAATATAGATAAAAACTAAACTTCCAATAAACAACAATATTATCTCAAATAATATCACTTCCGCCAAAATAATTTATCTAATCTTATCAAATATAATCTTACTTCTGAAAAGGAAAAAAGAATAAACTATTGCAGTGATTAATTCGGTTTTCCAACATAGACCTTCAATATAATCTTAAAGGAAATTCTATCCACTTCCAAGTGATGAATCGAAATATTTATCAAAAAGTACATTAGGAATTCATACACTATTTATGTCATGTTCTTAAAAGTTTGATAGACTCTACAATCTTCCGTATTTTTTTCCTAGCTAGAGTAACTAATATGTTATTAATGAGATCAATTAACCCCTTAATCACACCTACCATCTCATAACTATCACCTATTTTATGTGCGTATTTTCCTTGTATCTTCAATCCCCTCTTACATAATGTTTAGATAATTAAACTTTCTTTAAAACTCTTGAATCTGTTATTATGATAATTCAAATTTATTTCTCTCGAAGGTTAAGACTATGTTTCGACATCAAACAATCATCACAATAAAAAGTGAACAAGAAGATTGGTCGCTAACATGTTCTAGCCTATTTCACCTACTCATACCTCTCCTTTTTTTCATTTCTCTTATATCATAATATTTATAAAATTCCTCTTTTTAATGATAAACAACACAAAAACAATTATGTTTTTTGAGTACATTGTCGCTCTCATAGAATTTTTCTATACCTTATTGCTAATATCTCTAGTATTTTATTCTAAAGGATATAAACTTTTATTTCAAGTCGATTCATAGCAGTTAGAAACTTGTCATGGTACAACTGCATCAGATATAAGGCATCTACTATATCCTAGCAGATTCTTAAAAGTCATGCACACAATTTCCACTCAATGCTCCAATGTCCATAATGTAACCTGCAGCTTACAATACAAACGTTTGTAGTTTTGAATAGATTATCGCGATCACGACTTTAGACTATCACCTCTATCTTCTAACACAGGTTGAATGTCAAATAACATTCTTAGCCAACTTACAAAAGCCTAGGCCTGAACATAGCTTCATACCTAAGGCAACTTGATGCAAGTACCTGGCACCCTTCATCTGGCAGTTACCAAAGCACTAAAGGTGCTTTAATTAACTTGCCTTGCCCAGAAACTTGAGAAACATTACCATATCAATTTACCTCATCCAAGATGACCGACTCACCTTTGGTAATCCTAATCTAAAGCAAACAAAGGAAATACAGAACAACTATAGTTGTAGATATTTGCTTACCAAATGCTTGGTGTCAAATCCCCAATTTGCTTAATTTCTTGTTCTGGATTTCCACCAAAGAGGGGAGCCCATAATGAGAGAATATCAAAAACCTGGTCTTGAAGCTCCTACAAGTAACAAGAATAGCAGCATAACATACACGTACTGTCTACATCAACTGGTGAATCTAATAATAATTGTATACCTCCTTTGGCATAGAAGATAATAGAGAGGATAGAAGTAGCCATCCAGCTTCTTTTTCAACTGTTGCAGCCACAGGGTTGCGACTAGGTTTTGTTAGCATTTTCTTTGCAACTTCAAGTGCTGACCTAGGCAATCTGAGTACAAAACAGGATCATATAGGTTTCCAAAACAACCCGTATATGAGACAAAAATACAAGTCAAGAGTACCATAGCCATACAAATATGCGGTCAACAACCAAAGGGCTGAATATTATTCTCATGAAATACTGTTCTATAGAAATTTGCAGAACAACCAATGTTTTGACCGAAATATTTGATTCCGGTCTCAAAGAATCCTAATTTAGTTGTACATAGAAATTTATTTTATCATGTGAGAATTAAGATATGGTTCAAATATCAACATTTGCAATATATTAGTCAATATTTAGGAAGGGAACTACGAGTTTCCTTTAACCTGGTAAATTTTGGGTGCATGCATGGCTTTTTTTTTTTTTTTGATCCTTCAGACACTAAAATTAGGTTTTAAAAATTCTATAGTTTTGTAAGAAATACATTATTGTCCTCTATAGAGAAAGGATTAGAGTATCAGAATTCAGAAAAATAATTGACCAAAATGCTTTATTGATAACCAAGATGTAGAAACAACTCCAGAACCACAGAGAAATAACAAGTACTGAGTAAACAAACATAGTAACAACTGCTCCAAAGCAAGTAACAGAAGAAACTATACATAAATGAAAAGAACAACTAACAATACGACACAAACACAATCTCTAAGAAGTGCTTTAATATATTATTGAGCATTAGCCTCAGCCCGAATATAAAATGCAAAATAGAAAAGCTAGTTTATTGATATAAAGTAAAGATGCTTTCGTGCTTATCATTTACTTGCTATGTAGCCATCTTTACATAACTTGGCCCAAGCAATGCCCAAAGAGTTTATGCCTTTCTTGGTTGGACTTAAGCAACATGCAACATTCTTTCAAGTCCTAAATTTTGAGCAAGAAGCAGACATATACGGGGATGAGAAGGAGTTTCTTAATTCTCACAATTAGCACAAGTGGGAAAAGGGAAGACCAAAGTCTGCATTATACTAAATCTTTTTGGTAATTGAACTAACTATATTTGATCACCATAGAATATCAAGCACCAAAAGGAAACAATATATGTGGCATATAGAGAAACGAAATCAATTATAAAAGATTGACACTATTATAAAGGATTCACTGATTCACTGACCCAAGATTTATTAAAAAATAAAAATGG
The DNA here is from genome assembly GCF_001659605.2 of Manihot esculenta. NCBI lineage: Eukaryota > Viridiplantae > Streptophyta > Magnoliopsida > Malpighiales > Euphorbiaceae > Manihot > Manihot esculenta. The sequence continues at coordinate 15,615,066 of NC_035167.2, forward strand.
TACAGGGGCTAAAGTCTACACTTCCATAAAATTTCACTTTCAGAAAGAGAAAGATTTAAATGCTAAATTAACAGAAATCGAAAAACAAAGGAATTACTTGAATTCTTTCAACAGAGGATATAAAAGTCAAGATTTCCATAATATTTCACTTTCAAAAAGAGAAAGATTTAAATGCTAAATTAAAAGAATTCTACAAACAAAGGAATTACTTGAATTCTTTCAACAAAAGATATAAAAACGAAGATTTCCATAAAATTTCACTTTCAGGAAGAGAAAGATTTAAATGCTAAATTAACAAAAATCTAAAAACAAAGGAATTACTTGAATAGCAGAGGATATAAAGGCCAAGATTTCCGATCCTTCAACAGAAGATATAAAAGCCAAGATTTCATATCCTCAACGCAGTCTTTACGTCCTTGGGTTTGTCTTTCTTTCTTTGCTGATAAGAAGTCGGAAACATGGCTTCTGTACAATTGTTGGCGTATACCAACGGAACGGATAGTGGGGGTGAAATGGGCAAGTCAACCGGGAAAGATGGCAGCCGGTTTACGTCCTTGGGTTTGTCTTTCTTTCTTTGCTGATAAGAAGTGGCCTATACCAACGGAAACGGAACGGATAGTGGGGTGAAATGGGCAAGTCAACGGGAAAGATTGTTTAAGCAAGGAGGAAAACAAATAATTAATTACTAATTAGGAAGAAATTAAAGGGGAGGAAGACAAAATGAAGATGGCAGAAGGGAAGAAAATAGAAGAAATGAGAAATTCAAGAGAGAAAGGTGAAAAATAAAATGAAGATGGCAGAAGGGAAGAAAGACAAAAACCTTGAGAGGATTTGAATTCATTTTGAGTTGCAATACTACTCCCATAATAACTGTGGACGACTTAAAACTGCCAAACAACACGGGCCGGATCCGCTGGCCCAGTGGTTTTTATTTTAAAAAATTAGGGGTATTTATGTAATTCTATTAATTTTATATAATTTTAATATAAATCACTATTATTTTCGATTTTTCTACTAGCTGTGAATTAATAATTTAATCTTAAAATTTATTTTATTAAACGTTAAATATAGCAAATAATTAATAACCAGCGGATAGTTAAGCTTTTATTAAATTATTTTCATCTATTGTTGTTAAAATGGCAATTAAAAATATATATTATATAATTTATTTATAATTAAAGTATATATAAATTAATAATTAATTATAAATATAAATTAGAAAACTGATTATTAATTAAATAAAAATTACTTTTAATATGTATTTTTATTATATAAAATAAATAAATTTTATAAGCAATTTTATAATATTTATATTTATTTTATAAGTTTAAATAATTTATTAATATATATTAAAATTTATAATAATATGAAATATTATAATTAATAAATATAAAAAGATGATATCAGTATAAATTATATATATAATTTTTTGTATGATCAACTAATAAATTAAAATAAAAATATTAAATATTTTATAAAAAATACGATTGTATATAAATTTATATAAAAATTATAAAGGATACCTTTATATAACACGATATATAATATTTTATTTAATATTATTAATATAAAATATAATTTTTATATATTAAAAATATATAAATAATTGATGAAATAAATAAAATATTATATATTTTATATTATAATTTTTTTATATTTTAAATTTTTATTAAACTATAATATTTCTATAAAAATAAAAATCAAAATAAATAATGAAATTAATAAAAAAATAATATTGAAATAAAAATATGTAATTTTTATTTCAATATTTACGGGCCATTGAAATAAGTATTTTTAATTTCTCATTTAATTTTAAAAAAAAATTAATTTTATTAGTCATCTAACTAGAGGCAATTAAAAATATTTCACTTTCAAGAATAAAAAAATTTAAATACTAAATTAACAAAAATCTAAAAATAAAGGAATTATTTGAATTCTTTCAATAAAGATATAAAAACCAAGATTTCCATAATATAATATTACCAAAATTAGAATTTATTTTTTAATATTTATGTATATTCTAAAAATTAAAATATTTACTACTAACTTTAAATTAACTAAAATAATAAAAATTATTATTCACTTTGAAATTTCAGTTAATATTTAATAATATAAACAATAACTTATTATCTCATAATATAATGTTATTAAATTTATTAATTCTTTATAATTGTCAATATATATATATATATATATATATATATATATATATATATATATATAATTAATTTTTAAAAATATTAAAATAATTATATTTAAAATTAAGTTGATTTTTAAAATTATTTTAATATTTAAACATATTATTTTAATAATTCTTATTTTAAAAATTAATCTAGTTGTATTTCAATTTATTTAAGTATTTCTTTTAGATTTTCTTAGTAAGATTAATTTAAATAATAAAATTATTATCTAATATTACCTTTGTTTAAAAATTGTATTCTTGTTATATTCTTATATATTCTTTCAAATTTATTTCATTAACTATAAAATTAATTTAAATAATAAAATTATAATTTATTTTAATAAATTAAATTTTAAATAATATTATTAGTAACTATAAAGTAATTAAAACCTATTATAAACAAATAAAAAATCAAAAGGCATTATTAACGATTTTAATATATTAAAAAATTACTTAATTAATATAATTTTCTTTTACAATAAAATAAAATATGTACTTACGTACACTATATAATATCATTAAAATTTTTTTTAAATTATATTTCAATAAAATTTAATTAATTGCATATATAATGATTAGTTTAATTTAAATTAATTTAAAAAAATAAATACTACTTAATAATACAATTTAAATTTAAAAAAGACATTAATCTAATCAATCCAAAATTTAATTTTTTATTTTTTTTAATTATTAGCCAAGGCAAAAATATTATTATCCTACTCCGACTTAGATAATTTAAAAAATCTTATTATTTTCCTCTTTCAATAATTTTATTCTATAATAATATATTAAAATTATAAAATTATATATTAAAATTTTAAAATTAACTCAACCAATTTTTAATTTATTATTTATACATAATAAATTTTAAAATATAATTAGATTAAAATATTAAATAATAGAAAATTTATATTTTAAATTTTTTATTTCATTAGAATTTTTAATTCCCACTAATTAAATTTAACTTCATATTAAATAAACAGTAAAAATAAATAAAAATAAAAGCATTTACTTAATTATTATAAATAAATAAAAGTTTTAATTAATAACGTTTGATTAAAACGATATAATAGAAATGAGAGACTAGAAGTTAAAAAATGAATCTCAAATTGATTAGTTTTTAAGAAAATTTTAATATATAAAATTATAAAAATATTTAAAAAAATATATAATATTAATTAAAAATAATATAAAGAGGTGTTCTATTAAATTTATAATTTTATTTATACAATAATTTTAATTAAATTTAATGATAATTATTATATCCTATACGATAAAATAATAATATGCTATTATTAAAAGTATAAACTGCAAATATTATTTATTTATTTATTTAGTTAATTATTAATAAATAAACTTTTTCCCTATATATTTATAAAAATATTTAACTTCATACTTTTATAAATATTCAAAAAATTATTTTTATATTAATTTTATTATGTGATCTAATTTTATAATAATAATATTATAGTATAATATTAAATAATTTATACTAATCTACCTATAATAAAATTACCATTTAATTTATATCCTTATTTTAAAAAATTTAATGTTATTATATCTTATATATCTTTTTAAAATTTTTCTTAATTAATTAAAATTAATATAAAGTATAAAATTATCATCTATTTTAAAAATTAAATTTTAAAAAATAAAATTATCAACTATTTAAATAATTAAATATTATTATAAATAATTTAAAGACTCAAAAGTAATTATTTTCCGCCTTTTCTCACTTTTATGTATAATATAGATATACACACAAATTATGATATTAGTGTATAAAAATAAATAAAAAAAATTATATTTATAGTATATAAGATATTTAAAAATTATAGAAAAATAATATATGTAGAATCAGTTTTAGTACAGCACGGTTCTAAAATAATTTTTAGTGAATAATTAAAATCAAACTAGAGCTGTAAATTAAGTTTGGTATGGTACAATTTTTAACATTATAATATGATTTTTCGTTTCAATACTCCAAGAACCGGCTCTTGTATTTCAAGATTTTTCTTCACTTTCCAGGGATGAAATTTATGGTATAAGCCGAGACGTCGTTGTTAACAGAATGCTTTCATGTTACAATGGCATGAACAAAGAACCCGAACATGGAGAACATAGCCAATATGCTATTCTTGAGCTCAGCAAATTCTTGAGCTCTTGTATTTCAAGATTTTTCTTCACTTTCCAGGGATGAAATTTATGGTATAAGCCGAGACGTTGTTGTTAACAGAATGCTTTCATGTTACAATGGCATGAACAAAGAACCCGAACATGGAGAACATAGCCAATATGTTATTCTTGAGCTCAGCAAATTCTTGAGCTCTTGTATTTCAAGATTTTTCTTCACTTTCCAGGGATGAAATTTATGGTATAAGCCTAGACGTTGTTGTTAACAGAATGCTTTCATGTTACAATGGCATGAACAAAGAACCCGAACATGGAGAACATAGCCAATATGCTATTTTTGAGCTCAGCAAATGCTTCTGGGTCATCAGTCAAATCCAATGGGTCAAATCTTTCACCTGAGTAGATTGGGTTTCTAATCTCACCGAGTGGTCCACCGGTAAATATGTAACCCTCAACGGCACCCATCAAAACTACCTGAACTAAATTTTAATAAGTTGTGGATTAGTGAAATATTATAAGGGGCCTTTTCATTCATTTTAGTACTTTCCAATCCATGTTCACATCACATCTTTCAAAAAGATTTATTATATCTCTATGCACCGATAAAAGGAATCATTTTTTTCCTTAATGTGAAAATTTATCAAAATATCTGTCGATCAATCTAAACATTAAATGCCCGGATTCGTTATTGGGCAATAAATAGATCTAAAACTTGGTGGTCTAAAGGGTGCCAAGTAGGATGAATAAGAATAAACAAACAAAACCTACAGCTTCTAATAAAATGACAGTTTTAGATACCCCACAATAAGAAGAAACTCTTAAGAAATCCTGAACTTAGATTCCACCAAGATTAGAAAATCCATCTCCAACCCTGTATTAATACCCATTGGAACCCTCTTCCCTTTTTCACCCACCGCTTCCACTACACAACTCATATACCAGTAGATTAACTATGGCCCTCTCCTCCCCTTCGCTCACTGAAAAGGCGGTGAGCTCTCCCCTTTGCCCCTAAGCTCATGGTCAATGGCCATGTCTTCATGAGGAAAACTGCTAGCAAGTATGTTTCCTATGAAAGTCTATGGTACGGTTCAAACCGTATTAAGTACTTGTAATTAAGTTAGAATACATGATTCTTATTTTTTTTAAGGATCTAGAATTATGACTTACTTCTTTACATGCTCTATTAAGCTTGATTTTGAGACTTTATAGCACTCCATGTACATTCCAAATAATTTTAAAAGCACATTTCCTCGTATCAGTTTAGTGCATCCAAAATATTACGAGGCGTTTGATTAGAAAATTTTAAAATATGAAATTTGTGTATATGTTTTGTTCAATTAATTAGAGTCGTTCAATTAATTAGAAAAATCATAATATATGTTTTGTTCAATTAATTAGAATTTATATATCATATCAATAATATTAAATAAATAAAATATTATATATTTTATATTATAATTTTTTTTATATTTCAAATTTTTATTAAACTACAATATTTCTATAAGAATAAAAATCAGAAGTAAATAATGAAATTAATAAAAAAATAGTATTGAAATAAAAATATGCATTTTAAAGATTATTTTATTAGTAAACAAAATTTTAGGGATTATATTATAATTTTTTAATAACTTTTTATATTTAATTTATTTTTTTATTAAAATTAAGACAAAATAAAAAAAATTAATTTTATTATAAAAATTTAAAATATAAATATAAATTAATATAAATGTTTCAAATTTTTTTTATTTAATACACCTTCTAAGGAATAATGCATAACAAGTGGATTAAAAATATTTTTATCAAAATTAATTCAAATAAATAGTTAAAATTGAGATAAATATGAAAAAGATTGATTTTATTGTCTGAAATTTTAATATTAGAATATAAAAAAGTAATAAATATTTAATTTTTTTTATCAAATAAACCTAATATGAATAAATTTAACCCACCATTTTATTTTTTATGATTTTGCGAATGTATCTTAAATTGCCACCCAAATAAGAATTTCCTTTCATTATTTTGTACTTGTACCCACTACCAACCACTCATGCTCATATTTAATTCCTTATTTGGCCTCAAGTAGTAATGGGCTAAATATATGTACACTATCTATTTATAATTTTATTTTACTTTAAATTTTTTTAAATTAATTTAGGAAAAATCTTAATTTTATTAGTCATCTAACTAGAGGCAATTAGAATATAAAAACCCAAGATTTCCATACTATTTCACTTTCAAAAAGAGAAAATATTATAATTTCATAAAATATTTATTTTAGTCAATATATAAAAATTTTATTAGTCATCTAAAGAACTCGAACATGGAGAACATAGCCAATCTGCTATTCTTGAGCTCAGTAAATGCTTTTGGGTCATCAGCCAAACCCAATGGGTCAAATCTTTCACCTGAGTAGATTGGGTTTGTAATCTCACCGAGTGGTCCACTGGTAAATATGTAACTTTCAACGGCACCCATCAACACTACCTGAACTACCTGAACTAAATTTTAATAAGTTTTGGATTAGTGAATTATTATAAAACTAACAATTGTTTTTGGATTTCGAAATATGGCATGTCCTCGGAATATCAAGAGTGATAAATGTACTAATCTTATAATTTTAAGTGTGAACTTTAAATAATTTTATAAAATAATTTTATTTCAAATCCATTTTAAAAGATTTTTAAATATGTGAATTTATTTAGATTACTCAGTTATTTGGATCAAAAGTTACAATTAGTATCATATATATCATCGATAAAAAAATTGTACGGAACTAGTGGACCCGTAAGAAAAGGTCTATCCATGGGAGTTTTTATGGAGAAGTCAAAAGTTTGAGTATCTTCATTTTTTTTTTCCTGCAAGATTGTTCATCAATTTCTGCATGTTAATTATCATTTACATGAGATCAATCACCGCATGAAATCTCAATAACTTTTGTGCACAACTAATGAAAGCTAATAATTTTTATTATCATACGATATTTTTTGATTTACCAATTATAGTCTACACGAATGATTCATATATAATAGTTTAAAATAATGTTTAAAATTATAATTACGATTTTTAAATATATAATTAGTAAATATGAAATTGTATGTGTATATATTCGCATACAAATTTAAGAGTATCAAACTTTGTGTTAGATCACCAAAAGCAGGTAAGGTAGGTAAGGTGTGTTGTCAAAAATCTGAACCCACATGTTATAAGTTGTACTTTGATCTAATAAAGTATTGTGAGATGTAAATTATTTAAATTTAAAATTAAATAATGGTAATCTAATAAAAAATATATTATTAATAAAATAAAAATTTATAATTTAAATAAAAAAATAACATTTAAGAGGTAAAATTTACTATATTTTAGAGGTTATATAATTTATTACTTTTTAATAAGGGGTCTTTTCATTCATTCTAATACTTTCCGATAGTATTTACATACACTGATAAAAAGAATTAAAAAGAATTTTTTTTAGTGTGAAAATTTATCAAAGTATGGATCGATCAATCTAAATATGAAACGTCCATATGAACAATAAATAAATATAAGAATTTAGCGGTCCAAAAAATATCATATCGGATAAAAAGAACAAACAAATAAAATCTACATCTTCCAATGAAGTGACAGATTTAAATACCGCTCTTATGGAATCATGAACGTAGATTTCACTGAGATAAGGAAATCCATCACCAACTATCTATTAATACCCATTGGACCCCTTGTCTTTTCCACCCACCACTTCCACTAGCAAGGCGGTGAAGCTCTTCTCATTTGCCCCTAAGCTCATGGGCAATGGCCATGTCCATTCTCCAGTGAGCTTCCGTCTTACTTGACTAGTGAGTTCCCAGGTGACTATGGATGGGATATTGTTGGTCTCTGTGCTGACTCAGAAACTTTTGTCAAGAACCGTGAGCTTGAAGTGATTCACTGCAGATGGGCTATGCTTGGAGCTCTTGGATGAATAAACAGTTTCTCCAGTATGAAATCTATAGGTTCTGCCTGGATAGCCCGTCAAAGGATCTGCTCTCATGTTCATGTTTGTCATTGGTACTTATGATAGTGGATACCATGTTTTGGACCAAGATTTCCATAGATTTGCTTGGTAGGATCACCATAAAAAAAAACCAAGTCTCATCATAGTAGCAAAATTATTTGAGACAGCCTTGTCAATATTCGACTCATCATAGTGGGACCAAGACTTCAGTGTGCTGGCCTAAGAATCACCAGCAATTGAGATCCAGACCTATCAAATTAAAAAAAATTGCAATTTCATTATAAATACTACGCCTCTTTTAAGGAAAAAATGCAATTAACAAGCAACCTGATAATCAACTTTAACAAGTAATTAGCATTTCAAGCATTACCTGCCAATATTGTGTAGCTGCAGCTTCTTCTGGTGTTTTGGTATAGTGTTGTCCATTGAAGAACTCATATACTGAATCACAGTCAGAAACTATGTATCTGCAAAAACCGAGCCGAATTCAAACCAGATGATCAACTATGAAACTCAAAATTCGGCGAATGAATATATACCCATTCAATTTCCATTCGCCTCGAATGACCCCAGAAAGAAGATTTGGATCAGCACATGTTGGCTTACCATTGACCTGATTGTAGGAACACATTACACTGGCAACATTACCATCAAGAACACAACTTCTAAATGGAGGTTGAAATGTATCTTCCATGTCTTGCTTTGTTACCTGAATTATCACAATTCAAAAGCACACAAAAGAAAAATAATAAATGGACTTCTAACCAGGGGCCTCTTAGCCTCTTCCCCATCTGGGATCACGAAAAATGTTTAACATTTGGCGACCAAAACGTCAAGCCTGTCAATCCTACGTTCTGCATGGCCCTGCCTTCAGTAGAAAGTGCCTTGCAAAAAACAATTTCATCAAATGAATTGGAATCCGTTCACTAACTTTTAAACATCAAATGAGGAAATGGTACAGTGATTGTATACCTTTCCAATGGCTTGGAAAAGGACGAAAGCCTTGTAGCTGCAGGTAGGACATTGGAGAAATTTGTACCACGACCCACAAAAGAGACCAAGCCTCAGACCACCAGTTATAGTTGGGTATCCCTAGTCTACTCACACTTGCAGAAATTTGTACCATGACCCACATGAGAAAAAAAAGGAGAGTTTTTATGTTTGAACTTCAGATTATATTGGGCTGTGATGATATGTAAATTGTTGTGATTTAATTCAAAGCATAATGTAATTTTTGCATGCTAAAAGTGCATCTTCTCTGCGACTGTCTTGTAAAAGAACTGTCATCTTCTACTCTGAAAGGATAAATTTCCCACAGAAAATTCCATGAAAATGAAACAATTACAGGTAGTTGAAATCAAATCGTCGCTATAGTTCTCAGGATCGTTCCTGTAATGGTTAAATGCAAGTTCTAAAGCACCATTCGATCCCTGCAAATGTTTTATCCATCAGAATAACAGTCAAGAATAGCATGTTAAATACAAATCTGACAAAATCGCAAAACAGAGGAACATTTTGAACCATCAGAACAGTCGAGATTATAATTGTAGTTGTATTGTAGATCATGCAGCCTGCAGGCTCATCTTTTGATTGACCGGTGATACTAGTAAGTTCTATTAGCTCAAAGCTTAGGTATAGCAACCTAATTAAGATAAAAATCAAGTAACCAGCTCTAGTCAATTGCCTGCTCATCAGGATTCAAGAATGTATATCCATTTCGAAACTGAAGAGGAATTGTCTCATCATCAACATCAAAGACACTAGGGGAGAGAAAAAATAATGAGTTGATGAATCATGATACTTGTAAATAATTTCAGGAAAGTTGTTGAATATGCAAAAAGCTCGTCACATATGTTATGAATAAAATCTTATGTTAAGTCCCCCGGAGTCCTCAAGCCCCAAGAATTATCCTAAAATATTAATTTATGTTCACTAGGTCACTGATTCAAAGTGAGATCTATAAAGATATCACTCTCAAATCCACCAGATATCATTGGACTAGGAGTGAATACTCGGTTATTTGCCATTCTAGAAAATTTGCATAGGCAAGATTGATAGCTTTACCTGTGTAAGGCCACAAGGCTCAAAGATAGATGGGATGACAGAACATGTCAGATGCTGCATAAATGGAATGAGAAAGAGGTTAATCATCTTCAATATCAGCCGAATGTGCTCATGATTCTGAAAGTGATTTGCGATACCTCAAATTCCCTCTACAAAAGAAATGAACAAGTAAACTAAAAGTATCTGTCCAGAGGAGTAAGCTTGGAACTGACAGAGGAGTAGGAAAAGAATAGTTTAGTAAATGAAAACCAGTGCTCATTTCCAAAGGTGTGCATTCACGAAATCACATGTAGATTTCATAAATTCAACTATCTGCATATGTATTTGTTTGTCCACATAGCAAGCATGTTACTTCCATTACGCATAGTGATCAAGACTTTTTATTCTTTTTGCAAAATACTGTCTTAGATTCTCCAAGTAAGGCAGTCAATTGAGAGATGCTTTTTCTGTTTTCCAGTTAAGCATCTAAAAGCACCTTGAAATAGTGATTGGATGCTTTAGGAGGAAGCAACCATGGGAATGCATTCTCCAAATGCATATATTCGCGTGCGCGCTTGTGTGTGTTTGTTCTCAAAATCTTATAGACAACATTATATGCAAAATACAGAGCATTGCATATTTTTCAGTAGCATAAAGAGAAATACATGTGCAACTGGGCTTGAGCCAAGTAGTAGAAATTGTCCTCCCAACTCTAGGGTACGGTATATTGCATGTCTAATAAGGTGTACACCTTTCTGTGGCACCATTCTTGTTATGCAGCCCACGTATTCAATAAAATATGAAAGACTTCTAGGATTGGATGCACATTCACAAAGAAAATAACAAATATTCAAGAAAACTCCAAACAGAGAATCAAATGACCCATTCATATAGTTTTCCGTAGTTGTAAAATGTATGATCATGCACTGTAAGAAAATTAAGGCAGAAGCAAATTTTAAATTAGTCATGGCAATGAATTATGTCTGGTTTTTTGCCAGCTTGAAGAAGCAATTCAAGTGCAGCACGGCTGAAAAACGAAAAACGATAGAAATCATCATGTTCTCCGTAAAACTGCCCTCTCCAAAAGAACTTGTCAGGGTGTTGAGGCTCAATAAAGTAAACAGGAAGACCTGCGTGATTGAAACTCACAATCAAGATGAATAGCTTAAATAAATTGTGGAAAAAAAATTTAGCCTACCCTTAAATTGCCAATACCATCATATTGCATGCAGTCATATTTTGGCAGAATAATTTCCACAAGGTGTCCTCTCTTTTTTAGTGCTTTTCCAAGACCGGTCACAACATCTCCCAAGCCACCAACCTTTTAGCAAAAAATAATTCATAATTAATAATAGTGACAAAAATATGACAAGGAGAACACAACAAGAGAAAAAAAAGGGGAAGGAGAAGAAATTAACTTTCCATGAACTCTACCAATATTCAGAATTATGCAAGCAGAACAACCATCTGAGATGAAATTTTGCAAATTTTAAATAATTTCTATATATTTAATTAATCAAATTTAACATCCTATAGTTAGTTCTCATGTTAAATACTTGCGTGGAAGATTGTAAGCCTTCACTATGTTCCTTCTTATTCATAGTCATCGATTTGGCTATTAAGATGTTCTGGAATTTAAAAAAGAGTGATTTGGTTATTAGAACTCGTAGTTGAAAAATGTGAAGAAGAAGATTTTGGTCACTAAGATATTTCTACCGTAAACCCAAATTTTTGCAAAAGAATGCAAATTAACCACATTAGTTGAATTATTGACTAATAATATTGAAACAAAGGAAATAAGATTTTCTTTTCCCTTTTCCCATTATAAACCCCATAAACCAAGTCAAACATCTAAAAAGAGCTGGATGCAACTCAAGATTGTGTACAAGACCAAAACAATAACATGGCCAGTACAGAAAAACCTTCCCCTCCACCGGACAATTCAGGGAAGCTTGTAATCATTAAACAACAATTCCATAGGTAATCTAACAGCCATACTTGGTTCCTAATTCCTTGCTCATGCTTCAAAAGAGTCGTTAGTTTATTATGCAACTTTGAATCAAATTTTATAATCTCACATGAAAGGCCTTAGCTCAACAAAAACCAGTTGTTACCGTAATTTCTTTTACATTGTTTGGTGCAATAGGCAAACCACAAGCAGAAGCAGTAAAACAATAGCTCAATATCACTCAGAAGTTGAATTGTGAACAGAACAGAGAACGACGTTTACCACAAGAATGTTGATCAAGAGTTAATATGCTGTGCATAACAGTTGTAAGAATATATGCTAATAATAGAAAGAACCATTAGATAGAAAGAGAACACGCATCAATTTCTAACAAAAGTCACCTTGAAGCTGACACCTCTCAGTACATCCTTATCCCCAAATGACTTGTAGACATTTTTACCTTCAATTAGAACATCAGAATCATCCTCTGGTTCCAATACCGTCCCTAATTGCTTTGATTTATAAGAATCCTGGTCACACCTAAAAGAAAAGAAAAACATAGTAAGAAACAGATGCAAATTAAGTTAACGATAGAGCAAAAGGAGATAAAAGAAGAAAAGCGCTGAACAACAAACGATCAAACAAGACACCGCAAAAACTAAAAACAATCTAAACTACAGAAACTAGACAAATACACTTAGCGTAAGGGAATTACATTGAATTTGGTTGCTCGATATTCATCGCGGCCTATGTTTCGCAGAGGTGCCATACAAGCGCAGAGAACCTTTCTCTGATTATAGCAGAACGAAGAGGGTTGTGTCCGTACTCCAAATAGAGAATCTAGCAGACCCAGTAGAGCCATGCGGTGCAGTAGCAGGAAATAACATTGAACCAGTCAAAGAAACCATACTTGCAGAAGCAATTGAGATTCTGGATGATGATATTACTGATTCTGAAGCACACCCAGATCGATCTTCAGGCCAAAAATTACAAAAACACAAACAATATCTAAAATGAGGTGGAATACAGGTTATGAATGATGGAGAATGCAATTTGAAGCAAACCCAGAAGAATTTATGGGCAAGATTTCACAAAGTAATCGAATTTCACCATTAAAGTGAGAAACTTAAAGGTAAATCAAACTTTGCCATCGAAATCCCAGATGAAATGTCCTCGATACACTTGCAAAAAGCCGGCCAAGAACCAAGAAGGCAGACCGATGTGAATGAATACGATATTAGAAATAAAGGGAAAAGAAAAAACAAATATAGAAAAGGACCACGTTTTTGTCGTGCTTTCGTAAAGAAACGTATTGGGAGTGTTGCAGTCTTTTAATCATGTTCATAACATTTGGGGCATCAAGAACCTCCCTCAAGCAATGCCTGTGTAACAAAGGTTAATGTTCACTAAATTTAGGAAGGACAAAACAAGTTATGTTGTGTTCTAGCTGCTGTGACCTAATATAGTAGTAGGATAATCCTCCTTCCAGTTACAAACAGCTAAACCGTCTCCACTCCAAATGACGAAAAGATGAAAATGGATGAAGATAATTTTTTTAAAAGAAAAAAGGGAGAACAGGAAAAAGAAAAGAACTTCAGGGCGCATAACCAAGTTAACAAGAAAATCCAGTACCATATAAACATAAAGTATATATGCTCAAGAAATTTATCCCAAAACATCATATTCCAGTATGCCATTATGCTTGATACCTCTACCCTGCAAAGTTTCATTCATTGTTTTAACCACTATTAACACTGGAAGCAAAGATAACAAACATACTTATATCCTGAGCTTGCACTATGCGTGACTTGTTCTCAATAATGGGTCTCAGCTGTCTCATCTCTGCCTCCAACAATAAGTGACGATGAAACTGATCCTGAAGAATAAAACACTCGACTATTGTATATATTGCTGCAGAAAAAAAATCATTTCACAAGAGATCAAAGCCATATTAGCAAGTAGGAAGTTGAATGAAAACAGGGGGGGGGAGAATGGCATATTTATTGCAAACCTTAGTGAAACCAGGGCTTGCAATCACCGCACAACGAATGACACTGAAATCAATATGCTTGGATAAAATCTATCAGAACTGGTGAAGAAGTGCTTCAGGTATTTAATTTGCCTGAAACATATTGTGAATTCAGAAGCAGGGTAGAGGCATACTAACATAAAATACAAATCAAATGCTCACCTGTAAAACATGCTCAAAGAACTTATTCAATGCCTGCAGCAAGGAGAACAAGAAATGTAAAACATAGAGTTTTAAAGCACTTCTGATAAATTCATGAATCCTTAGAATCCATGCAAAAGGAGGCAGAACCATAGAAGCCACATCAGTAATAACAACTCCAGTACATTGACAAGCCAATAGCAACTCAAATATAAATGACTTGGATTCACTGTGTTGGAAGAAAAGAAGCATACCGACTCATAAACAGCAATGGCAGGGCCATGCTTTCGAGGAATTGAAGTCTCTATCCTTGATCGATTAGCTGTTACGATGTAGTGTATTAGTCACAGCACCATAAGGCACCAGGATAACAGTTTACAACATGACAATAAAAAAAATATTCGAGAAAATAAGATATGAAGTAGAGTGGAAGTCATTCCTTATAGGCTTTGTTGCTTCATGTTTATGTGATTATTTATTTTTAAACAACTGAACCAAAAAAAATCAAAGAATTACCTTACCTTTTACCGACAAGTAAGATGTGTGCAAGTCCTTCTTGCATTAAAACCACAGCAAGATCAGCACTTGCATCGGGATTTGAAATTGTAGGGAGAGAAACATCAGTTACAAAGTAATTAAATTAGTCTATGCATATTTAACTTCATCAATTAGACTACTTGAGCAATTCAAAGCACCAAACCTATAAAACCCTGAAGGACCAACTTCAGTAGGTGGAACACAAACAGCTAGCATCAGCAACAAAGGAATAACTGCCAGGCAGGTAATGCTCAAGAGTGCAAAAACTAAGTTAAGGGACAACACCCACCCTAAAGAAACTAAGTTTTAGGCCATCAAGGTCCAACAGGTTAGGAATTCTAGATGTAGCATGCATTTCCATGCACCGTACAGTAATGTCCTTTTAGTGAGACACTGATTATGAAGAGAAGAGCTAATTTTCCAGATTCTCCTCTAGGCAATATTTATTGCCAGTAGCTTTAACATCTCTAGTAAACCAGAGCATTTTATAGGAGAACGACCACACTTAGTTTTCATTGGTTAGGATCCTTAATTGTTCAGTTGCATTATGGCATTATAATTGCTCAGTAGTAAACTATGATGTGTGAGTGGGTACCGACAGGGCTTAACTTTTCTATAAGAATAGTCAATTGCCTGATGCATTTGACACTTCAATGAAGTCAAGGTGGACATAATGCTATTAAATGAGTGATTCTTACAATTCCAACTCAAAAAAAAGGAAAATTGCAACAAAGAGCACCATGTGCACCAATAGTAATTTGTTAATAGCCGGTATCAACGCCTAACTACAAGCAGCTTGAGCATAACAGATGTAAACCACATGGTTGGGATTCTAAAAAATCAACAGTGTGGAACTTCTAAAGAAATTATTCCCACATGGATATGCATTCAAGTAACAGAAATAGCTAGCCACAGTAAACTCGGAAGAGTCGAGTACGATTGTTTTTGAGATTAGGAATTGTAAGAGCAGCATTCAACGTGACGAACACAATTACAGGTTTAAAAGAGGTAACGACACCGAGAGAGAAGATATAAAAATAAAGGATCGAAAGGTGAATTGAGTTAGGAGAAAGCACGAAGGCAATATCTCCTTTTCTGAGGCCAAAATGGTGGTGAAGCGAGAGGCCAATTTTTTGTGCGAAGGACGAAGTCGGTGACCTGCCATCCAGCTCGTGTAAACCGCATGACTTTGGGCCACCATGCATCTGAAATTTCGATGAGCCAAAACCACTCCATTAACTCGACTAGTAGTCCGTGAGGATAGAGAATTGTCCCAGGGTCCAATTGGTAAAACTTCACTCCTTCCATTTCTCCACAGTGAGCTAGACTCATCATCAGCGATTCAAACTCGGGAGAGTCGAGTACGATTGTTTTGAGATTAGGAATTGTATGAGCAGCATTCGACGTGACGAACACAAGTACAGGTTTCGACAGCTGAATTTGGTGGAGAATCTCAAGTTTAAAGATATTTGATTTTTTATGAGAGGTAACGACATCGAGAGAGAAGATATAGAAATAAAGGACCGAAAGGTGAATAGAGCTAGGAGAAAGCACGAAGGCAATATCTCCTTTTCTGAGGCCAAAATGGTCGTGAAGCGAGAAGGCCAACTTTTTGTGCGAAGGACGAAGTGGGAAAAATAAATTCGGCGGCGAGCGACGGCGTCGATGAGAGCGTTTTAGGTTTTTCTACCCCATTTAAGAATTTTATCTTAATTAACCAACGATTAATACCTCGCCTTGGTTATCCAAGGTGTAGCGTAGAGTCCAGCATCAAGTAATATAAAAATACAATATGGTCTGCTACCGACAGATGCTCCCCCACTTTCAATTCAAATTTGGAAAGAATAGCCAAATATTTTTAAATCCTAATTTATTGCGCCAAGAAATAAAATTTTGGATTTTTATGCCATTATTCTTTATTTTTTCAAGCAATAATTTCATTTAGTCTGCTAGTGAATGAGGATTTGGGATAGGTGCGACACTTCGTCTATGCCTTATAATTGAACTACGACACTGCCTTTCAAATGCCAACTTACGTTCTATATCTAGACTGCGACACTGCCTTTCAATTGCCGTTTTATATCACAAATTGCACCTATTCGCATGCCAATTTTCGTTCCTTTAACAAGCTTTCCAAGTTATTCAGTTTAGGTACTTATGTATGCTTCTATCCTAAGTTATAGTCAAGTTTTAGCAATATTAAGGGTCTAATTCACTCATGGTCTCTTTATGAAAATTGTTCTCATATATCTTTGCTAATTCAGTGATTTCTTTTGTGGCTTTATTTTTATCTATAATCTTATAAATATAATTATTTGTATGTTAATTATTTTAGTCATATTAAAATTATTAAATTTCCAATAAGTAATTTATTCAACGTGAAAATCTGTTAATATGGCTTGAATTTACATCGCTACTATTTGCTAATTAAAGTATTAACATATGTTATATTTCGACCGCACCCGAAGGCTGCCTACGTACCTCCAATAGAGGATCAGGTCCACGTAGCACTTAACAATAGATAATAACATAAAGTTTATACTAACATAATTTATTCTTGCTAATAATCAACCACAATATCACATTATGCTATACAAAAATAATCTTATTCATTTATTCAACAATCTATTGGAGGAATAAGGGTTATATCTAGAATCCAATAAATAACTAAGGAAATATAAATAATTATATTTTCATATTTTCATAGCTATACTTTGCACAATCTTATTAAGAAACTAAATACCAATATTCAAAACATATATATATATACATATATATATATATACACATATTTATATATAAACATATATCAATATAACCTATCAATAATTACTTGTACCGATTAAAGTGTTTAAAATCAAACTATATCACCAATATAGATAAAAACTAAACTTCCAATAAACAACAATATTATCTCAAATAATATCAATTCCGCCAAAATAATTTATCTAACCTTATCAAATATAATAATGCTTCTAAAAAGGGAAAAAGAATAAACTATTGCAGTGATTAATTCGGTTTTCCAACATAGACCTTCAATATAATCTTAAAGGCAATTCTATCCACTTCCAAGTGATGAATCGAAATATTTATCAAAAAGTACATTAGGAATTCATACACTATTTATATCATGTTCTTAAAAGTTTGATAGACTCTACAATCTTCCTTATTTTTTTCCTAGCTAGAGTAACTAATATGTCATTAATGAGATAAATTAACCCCTTAATCACACCTACCATCTCATAACTATCACTTATTTTATGTGCATATTCTCCTTGTATCTTCAATCTCCTCTTACACAATGTTTAGATAATTAAACTTTCTTTAAAACTCTTGAATCTGTTACTATGATAATTCAAATTTATTTCTCTCGAAGGTTAAGACTGTTTCGATATCAAACAATCATCACAGTAAAAAGTGAACAAGAAGATTGGTCACTAACATGTTCTAGCCTATTTCACCTACTCATACCTCTCCTTTTTTTCATTTCTCTTATATCATAATATTTATAAAATTCATCTTTTTAATGATAAACAACACAAAAACAATTATGTTTTTTGAGTACATTGTCGCTCTCATAGAATTTTTCTATACCTTATTGCTAATATCTCTAGTATTTTATTCTAAAAGGATATAAACTTTTATTTCAAGTCGATTCATAGCAGTTAGAAACTTGTCATGGTACAACTGCATCACATATAAGGCATCTACTATATCCTAGCAGATTCTTAAAAGTCATGCACACAATTTCCACTCAATGCTCCAATGTCCATAATGTAATCTGCAGCTTACAATACAAACGTTTGTAGCTTTGAATAGATTATCGCGATCACGACTTTAGACTATCACCTCTGTCTTCTAACACAGGTTGAATGTCAAATAACATTCTTAGCCAACTTACAAAAGCCTATAGTAGAGTTATATCAAGACCTTAACCTATAAGGTATACACATTTGCTTATACTTGTTCCTTCTCCTTAACACCTAGAAAGGCCTAAACGTTAGCTCTGATACCACTAACTCTAACACCCCTATAAGGTTACTTAACTAACCGAAATGGAGAAGTACCGTGGTGCTTCTCTCATTTTGTCAAGTAACTATTATCATGTATTTCATGACATTTAATATATTTTTGGACAATGCCATAAAAAATTTAAACCTTTATGAATTTTTGCATTTTAATTAAAATGATTTTACTTGGTACAATAAGTTAGGATTTAAAAACATTTAGCGATTCAATTCAAATTTGAAATGAAAGTGGGGGAGCATTTGCCGGTAGCTAACGTGACGTTCCATCTGTATTTTTTTATTACTTACTGGTGGATCATACGCTACACATTGAATAGCCAATATGAGAAATTAACCACCGGTCAATGGTAAAAATCCAAGTTTGCTGTTTAACTAACCTCACTTAAAGTGAAATTTCGAAATTGCTCACGGAACAGTTCAACTACGCTTTTTCTAAGCGAAGCAACGCTGCAACCTGCAACATCTAGAGAGCTAAAATCTTAGCCGTCTAACAACCTAGGATCCTTAGTTATCATCACCACCACCGGTGCAGTCTATCTTACACTCCTGAATTACTATCAACATTGTCTTCATATCAAATCTACCTATGCACACCACCGCCACTCCCATAGTTAAACCTCTCACGAAATAACATAAACCATAGACATGAAAATAAGGCAACGAAAAAAAAGAAAGTTGCAGCTGCCATCCAGCTCGTGTAAACCGCATGACTTAGGGCCACCATGCATCCGAAATTTCGATGAGCCAAAACCACTCCATTAACTCGACCAGTAGTCCGTGAGGATAGAGAATTGTCCCAGGGTCCAATTGGTAAACCTTCCCTCCTTCCATTTCTCCACAGTGAGCTAGACTCATCATCAGCGATTCAAACTCGGGAGAGTCGAGTACGATTGTTTTGAGATTAGGAATTGTACGAGCAGCATTCGACGTGACGAACACAAGTACAGGTTTCGACAGCTGAATTTGGTGGAGAATCTCAAGTTTAAAGATAATTGATTTTTTAGGAGAGGTAACGACACCGAGAGAGAAGATATAGAAAGAAAGGACCGAAAGGTGAATAGAGTTAGGAGAAAGCACGAAGGCAATATCTCCTTTTCTGAGGCCAAAATGGTGGTGAAGCGAGAAGGCCAACTTTTTGTGAGAAGGACGAAGTCGGGAAAATAAATTCGGCAGCGAGCGACGGCGTCGATGAGAGCGTTTTAGGTTTTTCTACACAATTTAAGAATTTTACCTTAATTAACCAACGATTAATACCTCGCCTTGGTTATCCAAGGTGTAGCGTAGAGTCCAGCATCAAGTAATATAAAAATACAATATGGCCTGCTACCGACAGATGCTCCCCCACTTTCAATTCAAATTTGTAAAGAATCGCCAAATATTTTTAAATCCTAATTTATTGTGCCAAGAAATAAAATTTTGGATTTTTATGCCACTATTCTTTATTTTTTCAAGAAACAATTTCATTTAGTCTGCTAGTGAATGAGGATTTGGGATAGGTGCAACACTTCCTTTATGCCTTATAACTGAACTACGACACTGCCTTTGAAATGCCAACTAACGTTTTATATCTAGACGGTGACACTGCCTTTCAATTGTTGTTTTATATCACAAATTGCACCTATTCGCATGCCAATTTTCGTTCCTTTGACAAGCTTTCCAAGTTATTCATTTTAGGTACTTCTGTATGCTTCTATCCTAAGTTATAGTCAAGTTTTGGCAATATTAAGGGTCTAATTCACTCATGGTCTCTTTATCAAAATTGTTCTCCTATATCTTAGCTAATTCAGTGGTTTCTTTTGTGGCTTTTTTTTTCTATAATCTTATAAATATAATTATTTGTATGTTAATTATTTTAGTCATATTAAACTTATTAAATTTCCAATAAGTAATTTATTCAACATGAAAATCTGTTAATATGGCTTGAATTTACATCGATACTATTTGCTAATTAAAGTCTTAACATATATTATATTTCGACCGCACCCGAAGGCTGCCTACGTACCTCCAATAGAGGATCAGGTCCACGTAGCTCTTAACAATGGATAATAACATAAAGTTTATACTAACATAATTTATTCTTGCTAATAATCAACCACAATATCACACTATGCTATACAAAAATAATCTTATTCATTTATTGAATAATCTATTGGAGGAATAAGGGTTATATCTAGAATCCAGGAAATAACTAAGGAAACATAAATAATTATATTTTCATAGCTAACTTTGCACAATCCAATTAAGAAACTAAATACAAATATTCAAAACATATATATATATATATACACATATTTATATATAAACAGATATCAATATAACCTATCAATAATAATTACTTGTACCGATTAAAGTGTTTAAAATCTAACTATATCACCAATATAGATAAAAACTAAACTTCCAATAAACAACAATATTATCTCAAATAATATCACTTCCGCCAAAATAATTTATCTAATCTTATCAAATATAATCTTACTTCTGAAAAGGAAAAAAGAATAAAGTATTGCAGTGATTAATTCGGTTTTCCAACATAGACCTTCAATATAATCTTAAAGGCAATTCTATCCACTTCCAAGTGATGAATCGAAATATTTATCCCATAGTTAAACCTCTCACGGAATAACATAAACCATAGACATGAAAATAAGGCAACGAAAAAATAGAAAGTTGCAGCTGCCATCCAGCTCGTGTAAACCGCATGACTTAGGGCCACCATGCATCCGAAATTTCGATGAGCCAAAACCACTCCATTAACTCGACCAGTAGTCCGTGAGGATAGAGAATTGTCCCAGGGTCCAATTGGTAAACCTTCCCTCCTTCCATTTCTCCACAGTGAGCTAGACTCATCATCAGCGATTCAAACTCGGGAGAGTCGAGTACGATTGTTTTGAGATTAGGAATTGTACGAGCAGCATTCGACGTGACGAACACAAGTACAGGTTTCGACAGCTGAATTTGGTGGAGAATCTCAAGTTTAAAGATAATTGATTTTTTAGGAGAGGTAACGACACCGAGAGAGAAGATATAGAAAGAAAGGACCGAAAGGTGAATAGAGTTAGGAGAAAGCACGAAGGCAATATCTCCTTTTCTGAGGCCAAAATGGTGGTGAAGCGAGAAGGCCAACTTTTTGTGAGAAGGACGAAGTCGGGAAAATAAATTCGGCAGCGAGCGACGGCGTCGATGAGAGCGTTTTAGGTTTTTCTACACAATTTAAGAATTTTAACTTAATTAACCAACGATTAATACCTCGCCTTGGTTATCCAAGGTGTAGCGTAGAGTCCAGCATCAAGTAATATAAAAATACAATATGGCCTGCTACCGACAGATGCTCCCCCACTTTCAATTCAAATTTGTAAAGAATCGCCAAATATTTTTAAATCCTAATTTATTGTGCCAAGAAATAAAATTTTGGATTTTTATGCCACTATTCTTTATTTTTTCAAGAAACAATTTCATTTAGTCTGCTAGTGAATGAGGATTTGGGATAGGTGCAACACTTCCTTTATGCCTTATAACTGAACTACGACACTGCCTTTCAAATGCCAACTAACGTTTTATATCTAGACGGTGACACTGCCTTTCAATTGTTGTTTTATATCACAAATTGCACCTATTCGCATGCCAATTTTCGTTCCTTTGACAAGCTTTCCAAGTTATTCATTTTAGGTACTTCTGTATGCTTCTATCCTAAGTTATAGTCAAGTTTTGGCAATATTAAGGGTCTAATTCACTCATGGTCTCTTTATCAAAATTGTTCTCCTATATCTTAGCTAATTCAGTGGTTTCTTTTGTGGCTTTTTTTTTTCTATAATCTTATAAATATAATTATTTGTATGTTAATTATTTTAGTCATATTAAACTTATTAAATTTCCAATAAGTAATTTATTCAACATGAAAATCTGTTAATATGGCTTGAATTTACATCGATACTATTTGCTAATTAAAGTCTTAACATATATTATATTTCGACCGCACCCGAAGGCTGCCTACGTACCTCCAATAGAGGATCAGGTCCACGTAGCTCTTAACAATGGATAATAACATAAAGTTTATACTAACATAATTTATTCTTGAAAATAATCAACCACAATATCACACTATGCTATACAAAAATAATCTTATTTATTTATTGAATAATCTATTGGAGGAATAAGGGTTATATCTAGAATCCAGGAAATAACTAAGGAAACATAAATAATTATATTTTCATAGCTAACTTTGCACAATCCAATTAAGAAACTAAATACAAATATTCAAAACATATATATATATATATACACATATTTATATATAAAAAGATATCAATATAACCTATCAATAATAATTACTTGTACCGATTAAAGTGTTTAAAATCTAACTATATCACCAATATAGATAAAAACTAAACTTCCAATAAACAACAATATTATCTCAAATAATATCACTTCCGCCAAAATAATTTATCTAATCTTATCAAATATAATCTTACTTCTGAAAAGGAAAAAAGAATACAGTATTGCAGTGATTAATTCGGTTTTCCAACATAGACCTTCAATATAATCTTAAAGGAAATTCTATCCACTTCCAAGTGATGAATCGAAATATTTATCAAAAAGTACATTAGGAATTCATACACTATTTATGTCATGTTCTTAAAAGTTTGATAGACTCTACAATCTTCCGTATTTTTTTCCTAGCTAGAGTAACTAATATGTTATTAATGAGATCAATTAACCCCTTAATCACACCTACCATCTCATAACTATCACCTATTTTATGTGCGTATTTTCCTTGTATCTTCAATCCCCTCTTACATAATGTTTAGATAATTAAACTTTCTTTAAAACTCTTGAATCTGTTATTATGATAATTCAAATTTATTTCTCTCGAAGGTTAAGACTATGTTTCGAAATCAAACAATCATCACAGTAAAAAGTGAACAAGAAGATTGGTCACTAACATGTTCTAGCCTATTTCACCTACTCATACCTCTCCTTTTTTTCATTTCTCTTATATCATAATATTTATAAAATTCCTCTTTTTAATGATAATCAACACAAAAACAATTATGTTTTTTGAGTACATTGTCGCTCTCATAGAATTTTTCTATACCTTATTGCTAATATCTCTAGTATTTTATTCTAAAAGGATATAAACTTTTATTTCAAGTCGATTCATAGCAGTTAGAAACTTGTCATGGTACAACTGCATCAGATATAAGGCATCTACTATATCCTAGCAGATTCTTAAAAGTCATGCACACAATTTCCACTCAATGCTCCAATGTCCATAATATAATCTGCAGCTTACAATACAAACGTTTGTAGCTTTGAATAGATTATCGCGATCACGACTTTAGACTATCACCTCTATCTTCTAACACAGGTTGAATGTCAAATAACATTCTTAGCCAACTTACAAAAAAGCCTATAGTAGAGTTATATCAAGACCTTAACCTATAAGGTATACACATTTGCTTATACTTGTTCCTTCTCCTTAACACCTAGAAAGGCCTAAACGTTAGCTCTGATACCACTAACTCTAACACCCCTATAAGGTTACTTAACTAACCGAAATGGAGAAGTACCGTGGTGCTTCTCTCATTTTGTCAAGTAACTATTATCATGTATTTCATGACATTTAATATATTTTTGGACAATGCCATAAAAAATTTAAACCTTTATGAATTTTTGCATTTTAATTAAAATGATTTTACTTGGTACAATAAGTTAGGATTTAAAAACATTTAGCGATTCAATTCAAATTTGAAATGAAAGTGGGGGAGCATTTGCCGGTAGCTAACGTGACGTTCCATCTGTATTTTTTTATTACTTACTGGTGGATCATACGCTACACATTGAATAGCCAATATGAGAAATTAACCACCGGTCAATGGTAAAAATCCAAGTTTGCTGTTTAACTAACCTCACTTAAAGTGAAATTTCGAAATTGCTCACGGAACAGTTCAACTACGCTTTTTCTAAGCGAAGCAACGCTGCAACCTGCAACATCTAGAGAGCTAAAATCTTAGCCGTCTAACAACCTAGGATCCTTAGTTATCAGCACCACCACCGGTGCAGTCTATCTTACACTCCTGAATTACTATCAACATTGTCTTCATATCAAATCTACCTATGCACACCACCGCCACTCCCATAGTTAAACCTCTCACGGAATAACATAAACCATAGACATGAAAATAAGGCAACGAAAAAAAAGAAAGTTGCAGCTGCCATCCAGCTCGTGTAAACCGCATGACTTAGGGCCACCATGCATCCGAAATTTCGATGAGCCAAAACCACTCCATTAACTCGACCAGTAGTCCGTGAGGATAGAGAATTGTCCCAGGGTCCAATTGGTAAACCTTCCCTCCTTCCATTTCTCCACATTGAGCTAGACTCATCATCAGCGATTCAAACTCGGGAGAGTCGAGTACGATTGTTTTGAGATTAGGAATTGTACGAGCAGCATTCGACGTGACGAACACAAGTACAGGTTTCGACAGCTGAATTTGGTGGAGAATCTCAAGTTTAAAGATAATTGATTTTTTAGGAGAGGTAACGACACCGAGAGAGAAGATATAGAAAGAAAGGACCGAAAGGTGAATAGAGTTAGGAGAAAGCACGAAGGCAATATCTCCTTTTCTGAGGCCAAAATGGTGGTGAAGCGAGAAGGCCAACTTTTTGTGAGAAGGACGAAGTCGGGAAAATAAATTCTGCAGCGAGCGACGGCGTCGATGAGAGCGTTTTAGGTTTTTCTACACCATTTAAGAATTTTACCTTAATTAACCAACGAGTAATACCTCGCCTTGGTTATCCAAGGTGTAGCGTAGAGTCCAGCATCAAGTAATATAAAAATACAATATGGCCTGCTACCGACAGATGCTCCCCCACTTTCAATTCAAATTTGTAAAGAATCGCCAAATATTTTTAAATCGTAATTTATTGTGCCAAGAAATAAAATTTTGGATTTTTATGCCACTATTCTTTATTTTTTCAAGAAACAATTTCATTTAGTCTGCTAGTGAATGAGGATTTGGGATAGGTGCAACACTTCCTTTATGCCTTATAACTGAACTACGACACTGCCTTTGAAATGCCAACTAACGTTTTATATCTAGACGGTGACACTGCCTTTCAATTGTTGTTTTATATCACAAATTGCACCTATTCGCATGCCAATTTTCGTTCCTTTGACAAGCTTTCCAAGTTATTCATTTTAGGTACTTCTGTATGCTTCTATCCTAAGTTATAGTCAAGTTTTGGCAATATTAAGGGTCTAATTCACTCATGGTCTCTTTATCAAAATTGTTCTCCTATATCTTAGCTAATTCAGTGGTTTCTTTTGTGGCTTTTTTTTTCTATAATCTTATAAATATAATTATTTGTATGTTAATTATTTTAGTCATATTAAACTTATTAAATTTCCAATAAGTAATTTATTCAACATGAAAATCTGTTAATATGGCTTGAATTTACATCGATACTATTTGCTAATTAAAGTCTTAACATATATTATATTTCGACCGCACCCGAAGGCTGCCTACGTACCTCCAATAGAGGATCAGGTCCACGTAGCTCTTAACAATGGATAATAACATAAAGTTTATACTAACATAATTTATTCTTGCTAATAATCAACCACAATATCACACTATGCTATACAAAAATAATCTTATTCATTTATTGAATAATCTATTGGAGGAATAAGGGTTATATCTAGAATCCAGGAAATAACTAAGGAAACATAAATAATTATATTTTCATAGCTAACTTTGCACAATCCAATTAAGAAACTAAATACAAATATTCAAAACATATATATATATATATATACACATATTTATATATAAACAGATATCAATATAACCTATCAATAATAATTACTTGTACCGATTAAAGTGTTTAAAATCTAACTATATCACCAATATAGATAAAAACTAAACTTCCAATAAACAACAATATTATCTCAAATAATATCACTTCCGCCAAAATAATTTATCTAATCTTATCAAATATAATCTTACTTCTGAAAAGGAAAAAAGAATAAAGTATTGCAGCGATTAATTCGGTTTTCCAACATAGACCTTCAATATAATCTTAAAGGCAATTCTATCCACTTCCAAGTGATGAATCGAAATATTTATCAAAAAGTACATTAGGAATTCATACACTATTTATGTCATGTTCTTAAAAGTTTGATAGACTCTACAATCTTCCGTATTTTTTTCCTAGCTAGAGTAACTAATATGTTATTAATGAGATCAATTAACCCCTTAATCACACCTACCATCTCATAACTATCACCTATTTTATGTGCGTATTTTCCTTGTATCTTCAATCCCCTCTTACATAATGTTTAGATAATTAAACTTTCTTTAAAACTCTTGAATCTGTTATTATGATAATTCAAATTTATTTCTCTCGAAGGTTAAGACTATGTTTCGACATCAAACAATCATCACAGTAAAAAGTGAACAAGAAGATTGGTCACTAACATGTTCTAGCCTATTTCACCTACTCATACCTCTCCTTTTTTTCATTTCTCTTATATCATAATATTTATAAAATTCCTCTTTTTAATGATAAACAACACAAAAACAATTATGTTTTTTGAGTACATTGTCGCTCTCATAGAATTTTTCTATACCTTATTGCTAATATCTCTAGTATTTTATTCTAAAAGGATATAAACTTTTATTTCAAGTCGATTCATAGCAGTTAGAAACTTGTCATGGTACAACTGCATCAGATATAAGGCATCTACTATATCCTAGCAGATTCTTAAAAGTCATGCACACAATTTCCACTCAATGCTCCAATGTCCATAATGTAATCTGCAGCTTACAATACAAACGTTTGTAGCTTTGAATAGATTATCGCGATCACGACTTTAGACTATCACCTCTATCTTCTAACACAGGTTGAATGTCAAATAACATTCTTAGCCAACTTACAAAAAGCCTATAGTAGAGTTATATCAAGACCTTAACCTATAAGGTATACACATTTGCTTATACTTGTTCCTTCTCCTTAACACCTAGAAAGGCCTAAACGTTAGCTCTGATACCACTAACTCTAACACCCCTATAAGGTTACTTAACTAACCGAAATGGAGAAGTACCGTGGTGCTTCTCTCATTTTGTCAAGTAACTATTATCATGTATTTCATGACATTTAATATATTTTTGGACAATGCCATAAAAAATTTAAACCTTTATGAATTTTTGCATTTTAATTAAAATGATTTTACTTGGTACAATAAGTTAGGATTTAAAAACATTTAGCGATTCAATTCAAATTTGAAATGAAAGTGGGGGAGCATTTGCCGGTAGCTAACGTGACGTTCCATCTGTATTTTTTTATTACTTACTGGTGGATCATACGCTACACATTGAATAGCCAATATGAGAAATTAACCACCGGTCAATGGTAAAAATCCAAGTTTGCTGTTTAACTAACCTCACTTAAAGTGAAATTTCGAAATTGCTCACGGAACAGTTCAACTACGCTTTTTCTAAGCGAAGCAACGCTGCAACCTGCAACATCTAGAGAGCTAAAATCTTAGCCGTCTAACAACCTAGGATCCTTAGTTATCAGCACCACCACCGGTGCAGTCTATCTTACACTCCTGAATTACTATCAACATTGTCTTCATATCAAATCTACCTATGCACACCACCGCCACTCCCATAGTTAAACCTCTCACGGAATAACATAAACCATAGACATGAAAATAAGGCAACGAAAAAAAAGAAAGTTGCAGCTGCCATCCAGCTCGTGTAAACCGCATGACTTAGGGCCACCATGCATCCGAAATTTCGATGAGCCAAAACCACTCCATTAACTCGACCAGTAGTCCGTGAGGATAGAGAATTGTCCCAGGGTCCAATTGGTAAACCTTCCCTCCTTCCATTTCTCCACAGTGAGCTAGACTCATCATCAGCGATTCAAACTCGGGAGAGTCGAGTACGATTGTTTTGAGATTAGGAATTGTACGAGCAGCATTCGACGTGACGAACACAAGTACAGGTTTCGACAGCTGAATTTGGTGGAGAATCTCAAGTTTAAAGATAATTGATTTTTTAGGAGAGGTAACGACACCGAGAGAGAAGATATAGAAAGAAAGGACCGAAAGGTGAATAGAGTTAGGAGAAAGCACGAAGGCAATATCTCCTTTTCTGAGGCCAAAATGGTGGTGAAGCGAGAAGGCCAACTTTTTGTGAGAAGGACGAAGTCGGGAAAATAAATTCGGCAGCGAGCGACGGCGTCGATGAGAGCGTTTTAGGTTTTTCTACACCATTTAAGAATTTTACCTTAATTAACCAACGATTAATACCTCGCCTTGGTTATCCAAGGTGTAGCGTAGAGTCCAGCATCAAGTAATATAAAAATACAATATGGCCTGCTACCGACAGATGCTCCCCCACTTTCAATTCAAATTTGTAAAGAATCGCCAAATATTTTTAAATCCTAATTTATTGTGCCAAGAAATAAAATTTTGGATTTTTATGCCACTATTCTTTATTTTTTCAAGAAACAATTTCATTTAGTCTGCTAGTGAATGAGGATTTGGGATAGGTGCAACACTTCCTTTATGCCTTATAACTGAACTACGACACTGCCTTTCAAATGCCAACTAACGTTTTATATCTAGACGGTGACACTGCCTTTCAATTGTTGTTTTATATCACAAATTGCACCTATTCGCATGCCAATTTTCGTTCCTTTGACAAGCTTTCCAAGTTATTCATTTTAGGTACTTCTGTATGCTTCTATCCTAAGTTATAGTCAAGTTTTGGCAATATTAAGGGTCTAATTCACTCATGGTCTCTTTATCAAAATTGTTCTCCTATATCTTAGCTAATTCAGTGATTTCTTTTGTGGCTTTTTTTTTCTATAATCTTATAAATATAATTATTTGTATGTTAATTATTTTAGTCATATTAAACTTATTAAATTTCCAATAAGTAATTTATTCAACATGAAAATCTGTTAATATGGCTTGAATTTACATCGATACTATTTGCTAATTAAAGTCTTAACATATATTATATTTCGACCGCACCCGAAGGCTGCCTACGTACCTCCAATAGAGGATCAGGTCCACGTAGCTCTTAACAATGGATAATAACATAAAGTTTATACTAACATAATTTATTCTTGCTAATAATCAACCACAATATCACACTATGCTATACAAAAATAATCTTATTCATTTATTGAATAATCTATTGGAGGAATAAGGGTTATATCTAGAATCCAGGAAATAACTAAGGAAACATAAATAATTATATTTTCATAGCTAACTTTGCACAATCCAATTAAGAAACTAAATACAAATATTCAAAACATATATATATATATATACACATATTTATATATAAACAGATATCAATATAACCTATCAATAATAATTACTTGTACCGATTAAAGTGTTTAAAATCTAACTATATCACCAATATAGATAAAAACTAAACTTCCAATAAACAACAATATTATCTCAAATAATATCACTTCCGCCAAAATAATTTATCTAATCTTATCAAATATAATCTTACTTCTGAAAAGGAAAAAAGAATAAACTATTGCAGTGATTAATTCGGTTTTCCAACATAGACCTTCAATATAATCTTAAAGGCAATTCTATCCACTTCCAAGTGATGAATCGAAATATTTATCAAAAAGTACATTAGGAATTCATACACTATTTATGTCATGTTCTTAAAAGTTTGATAGACTCTACAATCTTCCGTATTTTTTTCCTAGCTAGAGTAACTAATATGTTATTAATGAGATCAATTAACCCCTTAATCACACCTACCATCTCATAACTATCACCTATTTTATGTGCGTATTTTCCTTGTATCTTCAATCCCCTCTTACATAATGTTTAGATAATTAAACTTTCTTTAAAACTCTTGAATCTGTTATTATGATAATTCAAATTTATTTCTCTCGAAGGTTAAGACTATGTTTCGACATCAAACAATCATCACAGTAAAAAGTGAACAAGAAGATTGGTCACTAACATGTTCTAGCCTATTTCACCTACTCATACCTCTCCTTTTTTTCATTTCTCTTATATCATAATATTTATAAAATTCCTCTTTTTAATGATAAACAACACAAAAACAATTATGTTTTTTGAGTACATTGTCGCTCTCATAGAATTTTTCTATACCTTATTGCTAATATCTCTAGTATTTTATTCTAAAAGGATATAAACTTTTATTTCAAGTCGATTCATAGCAGTTAGAAACTTGTCATGGTACAACTGCATCAGATATAAGGCATCTACTATATCCTAGCAGATTCTTAAAAGTCATGCACACAATTTCCACTCAATGCTCCAATGTCCATAATGTAATCTGCAGCTTACAATACAAACGTTTGTAGCTTTGAATAGATTATCGCGATCACGACTTTAGACTATCACCTCTATCTTCTAACACAGGTTGAATGTCAAATAACATTCTTAGCCAACTTACAAAAAGCCTATAGTAGAGTTATATCAAGACCTTAACCTATAAGGTATACACATTTGCTTATACTTGTTCCTTCTCCTTAACACCTAGAAAGGCCTAAACGTTAGCTCTGATACCACTAACTCTAACACCCCTATAAGGTTACTTAACTAACCGAAATGGAGAAGTACCGTGGTGCTTCTCTCATTTTGTCAAGTAACTATTATCATGTATTTCATGACATTTAATATATTTTTGGACAATGCCATAAAAAATTTAAACCTTTATGAATTTTTGCATTTTAATTAAAATGATTTTACTTGGTACAATAAGTTAGGATTTAAAAACATTTAGCGATTCAATTCAAATTTGAAATGAAAGTGGGGGAGCATTTGCCGGTAGCTAACGTGACGTTCCATCTGTATTTTTTATTACTTACTGGTGGATCATACGCTACACATTGAATAGCCAATATGAGAAATTAACCACCGGTCAATGGTAAAAATCCAAGTTTGCTGTTTAACTAACCTCACTTAAAGTGAAATTTCGAAATTGCTCACGGAACAGTTCAACTACGCTTTTTCTAAGCGAAGCAACGCTGCAACCTGCAACATCTAGAGAGCTAAAATCTTAGCCGTCTAACAACCTAGGATCCTTAGTTATCAGCACCACCACCGGTGCAGTCTATCTTACACTCCTGAATTACTATCAACATTGTCTTCATATCAAATCTACCTATGCACACCACCGCCACTCCCATAGTTAAACCTCTCACGGAATAACATAAACCATAGACATGAAAATAAGGCAACGAAAAAAAAGAAAGTTGCAGCTGCCATCCAGCTCGTGTAAACCGCATGACTTAGGGCCACCATGCATCCGAAATTTCGATGAGCCAAAACCACTCCATTAACTCGACCAGTAGTCCGTGAGGATAGAGAATTGTCCCAGGGTCCAATTGGTAAACCTTCCCTCCTTCCATTTCTCCACAGTGAGCTAGACTCATCATCAGCGATTCAAACTCGGGAGAGTCGAGTACGATTGTTTTGAGATTAGGAATTGT
The DNA here is from genome assembly GCF_001659605.2 of Manihot esculenta. Taxonomy (NCBI): domain Eukaryota; kingdom Viridiplantae; phylum Streptophyta; class Magnoliopsida; order Malpighiales; family Euphorbiaceae; genus Manihot; species Manihot esculenta. Next base: position 15,647,607 of record NC_035167.2, read on the forward strand.
ACGAGCAGCATTCGACGTGACGAACACAAGTACAGGTTTCGACAGCTGAATTTGGTGGAGAATCTCAAGTTTAAAGATAATTGATTTTTTAGGAGAGGTAACGACACCGAGAGAGAAGATATAGAAAGAAAGGACCGAAAGGTGAATAGAGTTAGGAGAAAGCACGAAGGCAATATCTCCTTTTCTGAGGCCAAAATGGTGGTGAAGCGAGAAGGCCAACTTTTTGTGAGAAGGACGAAGTCGGGAAAATAAATTCGGCAGCGAGCGACGGCGTCGATGAGAGCGTTTTAGGTTTTTCTACACCATTTAAGAATTTTACCTTAATTAACCAACGATTAATACCTCGCCTTGGTTATCCAAGGTGTAGCGTAGAGTCCAGCATCAAGTAATATAAAAATACAATATGGCCTGCTACCGACAGATGCTCCCCCACTTTCAATTCAAATTTGTAAAGAATCGCCAAATATTTTTAAATCCTAATTTATTGTGCCAAGAAATAAAATTTTGGATTTTTATGCCACTATTCTTTATTTTTTCAAGAAACAATTTCATTTAGTCTGCTAGTGAATGAGGATTTGGGATAGGTGCAACACTTCCTTTATGCCTTATAACTGAACTACGACACTGCCTTTCAAATGCCAACTAACGTTTTATATCTAGACGGTGACACTGCCTTTCAATTGTTGTTTTATATCACAAATTGCACCTATTCGCATGCCAATTTTCGTTCCTTTGACAAGCTTTCCAAGTTATTCATTTTAGGTACTTCTGTATGCTTCTATCCTAAGTTATAGTCAAGTTTTGGCAATATTAAGGGTCTAATTCACTCATGGTCTCTTTATCAAAATTGTTCTCCTATATCTTAGCTAATTCAGTGATTTCTTTTGTGGCTTTTTTTTCTATAATCTTATAAATATAATTATTTGTATGTTAATTATTTTAGTCATATTAAACTTATTAAATTTCCAATAAGTAATTTATTCAACATGAAAATCTGTTAATATGGCTTGAATTTACATCGATACTATTTGCTAATTAAAGTCTTAACATATATTATATTTCGACCGCACCCGAAGGCTGCCTACGTACCTCCAATAGAGGATCAGGTCCACGTAGCTCTTAACAATGGATAATAACATAAAGTTTATACTAACATAATTTATTCTTGCTAATAATCAACCACAATATCACACTATGCTATACAAAAATAATCTTATTCATTTATTGAATAATCTATTGGAGGAATAAGGGTTATATCTAGAATCCAGGAAATAACTAAGGAAACATAAATAATTATATTTTCATAGCTAACTTTGCACAATCCAATTAAGAAACTAAATACAAATATTCAAAACATATATATATATATATATACACACATATTTATATATAAACAGATATCAATATAACCTATCAATAATAATTACTTGTACCGATTAAAGTGTTTAAAATCTAACTATATCACCAATATAGATAAAAACTAAACTTCCAATAAACAACAATATTATCTCAAATAATATCACTTCCGCCAAAATAATTTATCTAATCTTATCAAATATAATCTTACTTCTGAAAAGGAAAAAAGAATAAACTATTGCAGTGATTAATTCGGTTTTCCAACATAGACCTTCAATATAATCTTAAAGGCAATTCTATCCACTTCCAAGTGATGAATCGAAATATTTATCAAAAAGTACATTAGGAATTCATACACTATTTATGTCATGTTCTTAAAAGTTTGATAGACTCTACAATCTTCCGTATTTTTTTCCTAGCTAGAGTAACTAATATGTTATTAATGAGATCAATTAACCCCTTAATCACACCTACCATCTCATAACTATCACCTATTTTATGTGCGTATTTTCCTTGTATCTTCAATCCCCTCTTACATAATGTTTAGATAATTAAACTTTCTTTAAAACTCTTGAATCTGTTATTATGATAATTCAAATTTATTTCTCTCGAAGGTTAAGACTATGTTTCGACATCAAACAATCATCACAGTAAAAAGTGAACAAGAAGATTGGTCGCTAACATGTTCTAGCCTATTTCACCTACTCATACCTCTCCTTTTTTTCATTTCTCTTATATCATAATATTTATAAAATTCCTCTTTTTAATGATAAACAACACAAAAACAATTATGTTTTTTGAGTACATTGTCGCTCTCATAGAATTTTTCTATACCTTATTGCTAATATCTCTAGTATTTTATTCTAAAAGGATATAAACTTTTATTTCAAGTCGATTCATAGCAGTTAGAAACTTGTCATGGTACAACTGCATCAGATATAAGGCATCTACAATATCCTAGCAGATTCTTAAAAGTCATGCACACAATTTCCACTCAATGCTCCAATGTCCATAATGTAACCTGCAGCTTACAATACAAACGTTTGTAGCTTTGAATAGATTATCGCGATCACGACTTTAGACTATCACCTCTATCTTCTAACACAGGTTGAATGTCAAATAACATTCTTAGCCAACTTACAAAAGCCTAGGCCTGAACATAGCTTCATACCTAAGGCAACTTGATGCAAGTACCTGGCACCCTTCATCTGGCAGTTACCAAAGCACTAAAGGTGCTTTAATTAACTTGCCTTGCCCAGAAACTTGAGAAACATTACCATATCAATTTACCTCATCCAAGATGACCGACTCACCTTTGGTAATCCTAATCTAAAGCAAACAAAGGAAATACAGAACAACTATAGTTGTAGATATTTGCTTACCAAATGCTTGGTGTCAAATCCCCAATTTGCTTAATTTCTTGTTCTGGATTTCCACCAAAGAGGGGAGCCCATAATGAGAGAATATCAAAAACCTGGTCTTGAAGCTCCTACAAGTAACAAGAATAGCAGCATAACATACACGTACTGTCTACATCAACTGGTGAATCTAATAATAATTGTATACCTCCTTTGGCATAGAAGATAATAGAGAGGATAGAAGTAGCCATCCAGCTTCTTTTTCAACTGTTGCAGCCACAGGGTTGCGACTAGGTTTTGTTAGCATTTTCTTTGCAACTTCAAGTGCTGACCTAGGCAATCTGAGTACAAAACAGGATCATATAGGTTTCCAAAACAACCCGTATATGAGACAAAAATACAAGTCAAGAGTACCATAGCCATACAAATATGCGGTCAACAACCAAAGGGCTGAATATTATTCTCATGAAATACTGTTCTATAGAGATTTGCAGAACAACCAATGTTTTGACCGAAATATTTGATTCCGGTCTCAAAGAATCCTAATTTAGTTGTACATAGAAATTTATTTTATCATGTGAGAATTAAGATATGGTTCAAATATCAACATTTGCAATATATTAGTCAATATTTAGGAAGGGAACTACGAGTTTCCTTTAACCTGGTAAATTTTGGGTGCATGCATGGCTTTTTTTTTTTTTTTGATCCTTCAGACACTAAAATTAGGTTTTAAAAATTCTATAGTTTTGTAAGAAATACATTATTGTCCTCTATAGAGAAAGGATTAGAGTATCAGAATTCAGAAAAATAATTGACCAAAATGCTTTATTGATAACCAAGATGTAGAAACAACTCCAGAACCACAGAGAAATAACAAGTACTGAGTAAACAAACATAGTAACAACTGCTCCAAAGCAAGTAACAGAAGAAACTATACATAAATGAAAAGAACAACTAACAATACGACACAAACACAATCTCTAAGAAGTGCTTTAATATATTATTGAGCATTAGCCTCAGCCCGAATATAAAATGCAAAATAGAAAAGCTAGTTTATTGATATAAAGTAAAGATGCTTTCGTGCTTATCATTTACTTGCTATGTAGCCATCTTTACATAACTTGGCCCAAGCAATGCCCAAAGAGTTTATGCCTTTCTTGGTTGGACTTAAGCAACATGCAACATTCTTTCAAGTCCTAAATTTTGAGCAAGAAGCAGACATATACGGGGATGAGAAGGAGTTTCTTAATTCTCACAATTAGCACAAGTGGGAAAAGGGAAGACCAAAGTCTGCATTATACTAAATCTTTTTGGTAATTGAACTAACTATATTTGATCACCATAGAATATCAAGCACCAAAAGGAAACAATATATGTGGCATATAGAGAAACGAAATCAATTATAAAAGATTGACACTATTATAAAGGATTCACTGATTCACTGACCCAAGATTTATTAAAAAATAAAAATGGTACAGGGGCTAAAGTCTACACTTCCATAAAATTTCACTTTCAGAAAGAGAAAGATTTAAATGCTAAATTAACAGAAATCGAAAAACAAAGGAATTACTTGAATTCTTTCAACAGAGGATATAAAAGTCAAGATTTCCATAATATTTCACTTTCAAAAAGAGAAAGATTTAAATGCTAAATTAAAAGAATTCTACAAACAAAGGAATTACTTGAATTCTTTCAACAAAAGATATAAAAACGAAGATTTCCATAAAATTTCACTTTCAGGAAGAGAAAGATTTAAATGCTAAATTAACAAAAATCTAAAAACAAAGGAATTACTTGAATAGCAGAGGATATAAAGGCCAAGATTTCCGATCCTTCAACAGAAGATATAAAAGCCAAGATTTCATATCCTCAACGCAGTCTTTACGTCCTTGGGTTTGTCTTTCTTTCTTTGCTGATAAGAAGTCGGAAACATGGCTTCTGTACAATTGTTGGCGTATACCAACGGAACGGATAGTGGGGGTGAAATGGGCAAGTCAACCGGGAAAGATGGCAGCCGGTTTACGTCCTTGGGTTTGTCTTTCTTTCTTTGCTGATAAGAAGTGGCCTATACCAACGGAAACGGAACGGATAGTGGGGTGAAATGGGCAAGTCAACGGGAAAGATTGTTTAAGCAAGGAGGAAAACAAATAATTAATTACTAATTAGGAAGAAATTAAAGGGGAGGAAGACAAAATGAAGATGGCAGAAGGGAAGAAAATAGAAGAAATGAGAAATTCAAGAGAGAAAGGTGAAAAATAAAATGAAGATGGCAGAAGGGAAGAAAGACAAAAACCTTGAGAGGATTTGAATTCATTTTGAGTTGCAATACTACTCCCATAATAACTGTGGACGACTTAAAACTGCCAAACAACACGGGCCGGATCCGCTGGCCCAGTGGTTTTTATTTTAAAAAATTAGGGGTATTTATGTAATTCTATTAATTTTATATAATTTTAATATAAATCACTATTATTTTCGATTTTTCTACTAGCTGTGAATTAATAATTTAATCTTAAAATTTATTTTATTAAACGTTAAATATAGCAAATAATTAATAACCAGCGGATAGTTAAGCTTTTATTAAATTATTTTCATCTATTGTTGTTAAAATGGCAATTAAAAATATATATTATATAATTTATTTATAATTAAAGTATATATAAATTAATAATTAATTATAAATATAAATTAGAAAACTGATTATTAATTAAATAAAAATTACTTTTAATATGTATTTTTATTATATAAAATAAATAAATTTTATAAGCAATTTTATAATATTTATATTTATTTTATAAGTTTAAATAATTTATTAATATATATTAAAATTTATAATAATATGAAATATTATAATTAATAAATATAAAAAGATGATATCAGTATAAATTATATATATAATTTTTTGTATGATCAACTAATAAATTAAAATAAAAATATTAAATATTTTATAAAAAATACGATTGTATATAAATTTATATAAAAATTATAAAGGATACCTTTATATAACACGATATATAATATTTTATTTAATATTATTAATATAAAATATAATTTTTATATATTAAAAATATATAAATAATTGATGAAATAAATAAAATATTATATATTTTATATTATAATTTTTTTATATTTTAAATTTTTATTAAACTATAATATTTCTATAAAAATAAAAATCAAAATAAATAATGAAATTAATAAAAAAAATAATATTGAAATAAAAATATGTAATTTTTATTTCAATATTTACGGGCCATTGAAATAAGTATTTTTAATTTCTCATTTAATTTTAAAAAAAAATTAATTTTATTAGTCATCTAACTAGAGGCAATTAAAAATATTTCACTTTCAAGAATAAAAAAATTTAAATACTAAATTAACAAAAATCTAAAAATAAAGGAATTATTTGAATTCTTTCAATAAAGATATAAAAACCAAGATTTCCATAATATAATATTACCAAAATTAGAATTTATTTTTTAATATTTATGTATATTCTAAAAATTAAAATATTTACTACTAACTTTAAATTAACTAAAATAATAAAAATTATTATTCACTTTGAAATTTCAGTTAATATTTAATAATATAAACAATAACTTATTATCTCATAATATAATGTTATTAAATTTATTAATTCTTTATAATTGTCAATATATATATATATATATATATATATATATAATTAATTTTTAAAAATATTAAAATAATTATATTTAAAATTAAGTTGATTTTTAAAATTATTTTAATATTTAAACATATTATTTTAATAATTCTTATTTTAAAAATTAATCTAGTTGTATTTCAATTTATTTAAGTATTTCTTTTAGATTTTCTTAGTAAGATTAATTTAAATAATAAAATTATTATCTAATATTACCTTTGTTTAAAAATTGTATTCTTGTTATATTCTTATATATTCTTTCAAATTTATTTCATTAACAATAAAAGATTTTACATTAGACACTATAGCCATGTTAGATTCAGGCGCAGATATGAATTGTATAGACCAAAGAATTATACCAAGTAAATACTTCCAAAAAACTAGACAAACCTTGTCAGCAGCGAATTTAACAAAGGTAAAAATAGATTACAAAATACCAAGTGCACATATATGTAACAATGGAATTTGTTTTAAAACTACTTTTATGCTAATAAAAAACCTTAATACACAAATCATTTTAGGAAACCCATTTTTACAAATGTACCCATTTAAAGTCACTCAATTAGGATTAGAAACAAATGTGCTAGGACAAGATATTATTTTTCAATTTATAACACCAATTAATTATCATGATATTAATATATTTCAACAAACAAATATAAGCAAAATAAATAATTTAAAAAATCAGATAAAATTTTTAAAAAGTGATTTACATTCTATCAAAATAGAAGAACAATTAGAAAAACCAATTATTCAACAACAAATAAAAGAAATTCAAGAAAAATTTGAAAAAGATTTATGTTCAGATTTACCAACAGCTTTTTGGGATCGAAAACAACATATAGTAACTCTACCATATGAACCAGAATTTAATGAGCAAAATATCCCAACTAAAGCTAGACCTATACAAATGAACCAAGAAATGGTAGAATTCTGTAAAAAAGAAATTCAAGATTTATTAGCTAAAAAATTAATCAGACCAAGTAAATCACCATGGTCCTGCGCAGCTTTTTATGTAATGAAAAATGCAGAGATTGAGAGGGGAGCACCCCGATTAGTCATAAATTATAAACCCTTAAATACCGCTTTACAATGGATAAGATATCCTATACCAAATAAACAAGATCTATTAAATAGACTTTACAAAGCACAAATATTCTCAAAATTTGACATGAAATCAGGATTTTGGCAAATTCAAATAGCCGAACAAGATAAATACAAAACTGCTTTCACTGTACCTTTCGGACAATATGAATGGAATATTATGCCTTTTGGGCTAAAAAATGCACCAAGTGAATTCCAAAAAATAATGAATGATATTTTTAATCCATATAAATTTATAATCACTTATATTGATGATGTTTTAATCTTTAGTGAAAATATAAACCAACATATTAAACATTTAAATGTTTTTTATAAAGCTGTAAAAAGAAATGGTTTAGTTTTATCAAAACCAAAAATGAAACTATTTCAAACAAAGATTAGATTTTTAGGTCATGAGATTTATCAAAACACAATCGTACCAATCCAAAGGAGTATAGAATTTGCTAATAAGTTTCCCGATGAAATCAAAGATAAGAATCAATTACAAAGATTTTTAGGTTCATTAAATTATATTGCAGATTTTTTACCTAATTTATGAATTCTATGTAAACCATTATACAATAGATTAAAGAAAAATCCTAAACCATGGACTAGTAACCATACTAAAATTATTCAGGAAATCAAAAAACATGTTAAAACTTTACCATGTTTAAATATTTGCAATCCTGATATACCAAAAATAGTAGAAACAGATGCTTCTGACCAAGGATTCGGAGGCATATTAAAACAACGTATCAATAATAAAGAACATATTATAAGATACTACTCAGGAGTTTGGAATCCAACTCAAGAAAAATATTCTACCATCAAAAAAGAAATTTTAGCAATAGTATTATGTGTCACAAAATTTCAAGGAGATTTATTAAATCAGAAATTCACAATTCAAGTAGATTGTAAAGCTGCTAAGGATGTTCTCACCAAAGATGTAAAAAACTTAGCAGCCAAACATATTTTTGCCAGGTGGCAAGCTTTCTTATCTATATTTGATTTTGACATTATCCATATAAAAGGAACTGATAATTCTATTGCTGATTTCCTAACACGTGAATTTTTGCAGGGACACCATGGCTGACAAAGGAAAAGAAAAGATCTCATTAAGATCACCAAAAATTAAACCTGCTAATATAAATCTATTACCTCCAAATACTCCCCGACCGATTTATACAAGTACCTCTTCTATTTTACAAAGACCAATGAACCCAATATCCAGTGCATTAGTAATACCAACTTCTCCAAGACCAAGGTTGCCCAGTTTTGCCTCTGTCAATAGGTTTGGCCCATTACAGGCTACTCCAATTCCACCCTCTACATTCAAACAAGCAGTTACTGGCCCAACTGTTAGTGGACCATCATCTTCCAGCCCATCACTAACATCTTCACAGGAATTCTCCCAGACAGACTATACTTATAAACCAATTGATGAGTATATCCTGACAATTGAACAAGAATATTGGGCCCAAAACCCCAATGTAAACGTCTATCAATTATGTAGTATTGTTTTTCCAAAGAGTCATTTTTACATACCAGACAATTTTCAAAAATCACAATATTTTTATGAGACCATTCTCAAAAATACTTGTTCTGTTGTTATTCACAATAATTATGATCCACAAATACCAAATAAAGTGAAATATTGTAAAATTCGAATTTTGAAAGTCTGGACTCTTACAGATTGGGGTCTTGAACCTCACAAAATGAGAGAGATGATCATGACAATGGGACAAATAAACCAAAATATTAAATACAATTATTATGATTATCAGACTGCTTGGGAAAGAACATTTTTCAAGCAGAATGAACAATTGTCTGTGTCTTTCTTTTTCTTTTTTGATGACAATTTCTCTTATCCTGTGCCCTATTGGTTCTACCAATGGTGGAACAAATTTGGATTTTGCGAAACCAATGTCCCAAACCAGATTGTTATAGCAAAAGAACAATTCTTTGAAAAACAACAGTTACCAGAGACTGTTACCATAGCCCCATCTTGGCTAGTATATAGTCACCATTTTCATATCCCATGGATACTCATGATAGAATACCAGATAAAAGACCAAACCATAGGTATTTTTCAAGTACCCACTCTAGTCAGAAAATTCAAAACAAAATGGTGGAATAAAACCAATTTACATGGCTGTGACAATAAAGCCGTTGACCAATTCTTTCAAGATCATCCACAATTTTGCAAAAAACCCAGCATTTCTATCATCACCAGACAAGAAACTTTCTTAGCCCGAAAACAACAAATTATGTCCCAAATGGCTGCATGTACATCAGAAGAAGAATATGACCAATTAATCAATGAATTAAATGAAGTTAGAAGTTCAGCAGCATCTCCATCACCAATCAGCTTAGACAACGACAATGATGATTTTTTCACCCAGGCAGAAATATAATTCACCAGAAGAAGACAAATAAGAAGACATAAGCAATGACAATGCGCCTGAATCTAACATGGCTATAGTGTCTAATGTAAAATCTTTTATTGTCAAATGTATTTTTACATACCATTTTTGATATTTTATTCTAGTAATATCATTAAACTTTAATGGTTGTTCCTCTTCTGTATCTGTCTCTATTACTTCTTCTATTTTTGTTTTGTCTTTTCCTGAACTCTGTCCTCTATTTTGGTTGTGTTGATTTTGTTCTAAATAGTCACACCTTAATTTTAGTTGTCTTACCTCTAGTTTTAATTGTTTTATTTCAGATTGTAAGTCCATGGAAGAAATTGTTGTCGTTGATTTTTTATTTTTAAACATTTGTTCAATATCTTCAAATTTAGTTGGTGGTGCAGTTTCTTGTTTTATTTCTTCATTAATTAATTTTTTTAATTTTTTAAATATTTTTCATTTTATATTGGAGTCTTGTACTTGCTCTATTTGTTCTAACACTTGTTGATATTATGTTAAGACATTTACTTTATTGTTACAATAACAAATTTCTCCTTGACAATTATGGTTACTATCTGTACTATTTATGGTATCTGATGAATTGTCACTGCTATATTCATCCTCTAGTTCTGAAGAAGATAACTTAATTTGGTTAATTTTTTCTAACAATTGTTCTATGTTGTCTATTTTTAATTCTAAGCCTAATTCATGTATTTTTCTTCTCGCAGGACACTCTTTTGCATAATGTCCTTTTTGGTTACACAAATAACAAGTTATGTTATTGGATCTTTTAAAATTGTTTTTCTTATAATTATTTCTTTTAAAGGGTCGCTTTGTAAAAGGTTTTTTAGTAATTTGCTTATTATATTTATTATATGGCTTCCTAGAATATTTGTATTGCCTATAAATTTTATCTTTAAAAGGTTTATATTTTTTATGTTTCTGTTTCTTTATGATTCCAAATCCAAATTGTTCACACCAATTTCCTAATTCTTTTCGAGATTGTCTATTTTCCATTTTTAATTTTTGTTGTAGTTTCATATCTCTACATAGTCTTATGCCTGTTAAATTTACACATGTGATTAGATCTCCATATGTTAAATCATCGTATGATATATGGCCAAATTTTTGTTCAATTGTCTCTTTTACTTTTGTTGCAAATAATCTTGGCAATCCTGTTAAGAATTTTTCTTTCCAATGGTAGGCATTTGGGTCTGCTAAAGCATAAACTCTTTTTAGGAAATTGTCTTTATACCATCTAAAATTTTCTAACTTTCTACATTTGAGATTTTGTAATATTTCACTGTTTCGTTCTGTATATAAATCTAAGTCTCCAATAAAATGGGATATAATATTGTAAACTAAATAGGCTAAACTAAAAGATTGTGGTTGTCCTGTGGATGGGTCAATGACTGGTTCTCCTGTAGTACTATCTATTCTTCTAGCATTCAATATATTTGTTTTTATTTCATTACCTAATAACTTGTCCCACCATGTTCTTAATTCTCCTGTAAATCCTAGTATTATATTTTCAGCTGCATCTTTTTCAGTAATACCCACTCTTTGTTTGTAAATATTTCCTACAATAACCATTTCCTTTGTTATTTGTATTATTTCTATTTCTGATAAATCGTCTATGTTCCATTCGTAAATATTTTTTGCATTATATTGTTTTTGTTTTCTATCTAATATTTTTAAATCATCTGGTCTAGTTTCATATTGTCGTTTGCCTATAGTATTTAAAGGAATAACATTGTCTTGGTCAGAGTCTGATGCTTCTAAGGGATTGTTTATAGTGTCATCTTCTGATGAAGAGGTTTCATTATATTCAGTTAAAATAGTTATTTTATTTTTATCTTTGCTAGTACTTTCACTTGGTATGTTACTTTGTGTAGGTTCTTTTATTTTAATGCCTCCTGTCATACTGGGTTTTGGGGAAGTACTTTGTTCATTTATTATTTTCTGCAATAATTTTGACATGTCTTGTAATTCTGTCTTTGGACTTAGTGTTACTATTTCTATGGGATTTTGTGATGGAGGTATCATTTTTGTGAAAGGTGTATTAATGGGTTTTATAGCTGGATCTATTATATCATATGGTTTTGGATTACTATATTTCTGAGATAAATATATAGTATTTGGTTTAGGAGTTATAGGAGATGGTGCTTGGGGTGTTTCTATATGTTCTATATTTATAATTGCGTCATGATTTTTATCTATTTTTTCTTCTATTCTATCTAATTGTTGGCCTATTATATGTAATGATACATTGGTCCAATTGTTTTGTAAATTTATTTCTCTTATGTTATTATCCTGAATATTGTTAGTATTTACAATTGGTTGCATTCCATGAGATATTTGGTTCTTTCTAAAGAATACTCTATCTAATGGTGGTCTTTCACATTCATGGGCTAGATCACTAACTTCTCCTGAATTACCAACTTTGTGCCATTTATGTATTTTCTTTTCTAATACATTTAATCTCTTTTCATGAAAGTATTTTAAATATGTGAAAAATGGTATAGTTGTTTCTACTTGTTCACAAAATGCAAAGAATTATTTTTTAATTAAGCTTTGTTCTTTTCTGGAATAGGTTTGCAAAAATATGGCTCTATTCCCCCGGTTTTGATCTGACATGTAGTCAGCTTGAATTTGGTCTTTATCAAGAGTAAAAGTTTGGGTTAAGGTATTAATAGAATAATCACTATCTTCATATGGTTGGCTAAATTGACCTTGTCGAAATACTCCTTCTTGTAGTTTGATACCTTTCGTGGTATGGTGTGGTATAGTTTGAGGGTTAAATGTTTCTTCTATAGGTTTTGTACCAGAAGTTTCACCAACAAAAGGTCCTGTATATGATGGTGGAATTGTAGTTTCTTCAGAGATACTAGTATCTGTATTAATTTCAATATGGGGTCGTCTTTGTGAGGATCCTATTGAATGTCTGGAAGGCTGGTAAATGGTTGGACTAGTTTGTCTAAAAGAGTTTGATCTTTTATATTTTAATTCTACTGCTCCATCTTCTGTTTGTATAATGTAGTCTACTTCTTTATTTTCTTTTGGAGGTAAACTTGGTATGGTTTTGACAGGATATCTCCAACTTTCTGGTAGACTCACATCTTTCCATTTTATTGTTTTTGGTATAGTAATGTTTGCTTTAGTTTGGTCAATTTCCCAAAAAATTGTCTCTCCTGTTAATCTATTATGATTAATAGCATTTGGACATAGTCCTGTATTCATTATTTTATAATTTAATCGATAAAATACTTCATATATATGAGATCCTTTTAACATATTATAATTATGTGTTAAAATATCTAATGTTAATATTTTCATAATATGAGGATCAGTTAATGAAATTGTAAAATTAGGAAAACAATTTGAATATATTGGTCCATTAGTTAAACTGGTTTCAAATAATCCTAATAAAGAGTCTTTGTAATTATTATGTCTACAATCTCTTAATGCTACATGCATACTGGTATTTAAACCTTCTACAGTTAATGGTTTAATTGCAATTTGTACTAAACCTATGTGCATAAATCTATATCCTTGGCTAATGTATTTTAAAATTGTCTTTCTACTTAATAAACTCATAGATTGGTTTTCTGAATATAATGATATAACTTTTTCTTTGGTCTTAATAGCTCTAGCGGCTTTAAAATCAAATATGCCTTTCTTATATATGGCTGAAATTTCTGTTTTAGGAGGTTTCCAATTAGCTAGTTGTTGGTCATTCCAAGTACTTTCCCTAGATAATATGGTTGTATTATTATTATTATCTGTAATATTTAAATCATCTCTAAGGTTATCATCTGGTTGTCTGGACCTAGA